>NW_026781531.1:0-269632 GCF_030144855.1 Hypanus sabinus | reverse complement strand
GGGGAACTCAGGTAATGTCATGAGGGCATGACATTTGCTGATGGGGGGAGAATATAAAATGTACTGTGTATGTTATCAAAATGGCTTCTTTGGTTTTCTAGAGTAGGAATGCTTTTATGTCTAATAAGTGCTTTTTTTCTCGCAGTTCTTTAGCTTTGGACTTGCTGATAAGGGGATTGTATTCATTTGTTGACCAATGAGGAATATTATTTTTTCCTGTGGGGCTGTGAGCTTGGGGGGTTTCTCGGTCTTTGGAGGGGGGGGGGGGCGGGAAGGAGACGCCGAGGAAGATGGACGTGCGCTGCGCTGCACTGTCGACAACCGGGGGTGGTCCCACGTGCGAGGACGTGAAGGTCGGAGGAAAGTGACGAGGGGTCGAATGGTTCGATGCTTGAGCTCCAACAATGTGCCCTAATCTGACTGAACTTTGATCAGTTGGCGCCTTTTGCTTTATTTTTTCCTTCATATATACTTTATTGCATAGTACTCATTTAGTTTTAGTAAAACCTTTACAGTGTATTCTGTAACGGTATCTGGTGTACGATTGAGACTGTGTGTGTGTGGGCGCGAGGCATAAACCTGATTCTCACAGCACCTGTGTGTACGGGAGGTGGGGTTGGTGAGTGGCTGGAACTCCTTTTCCCCGTGACATATACCAGCCTGTTGGGTAAGTGTTCAACACATTTAAACCTTTTAAACAGAGGAATTGCAGATGAATATCACTGAAGTTTACGTTGCCTGTGTTAATATAAGCACCAATGCAACATCTATCTCCTGATCTGTGTCTGTGTGTTGTTTCCGTTTTGTTGATGGGAGCTCTATTATGAATACTCTCGAACGAGTGTTTCTTCCCTTCCGAGTTCCACTGACAGTCTATTAACAAACAATCCAACCACAGCGTCCTTTCTTTCCACAGATGTGCTATATCACACTCTCCCTGTGTTTATAAAACTTTCCCTTTGCTCTTTATTACACGGCTATGCGCAGTTTGAAACATATGAACCCCCAACATTCCGGAAGTCATTCCTCCCCTTGTGATTGCCTTGACTTCATTTCTTACATCCTTCTCTTACATGATGTACAAAATCTTTAGGTTACGTCTCCGTCTAAATGTGCAATGTGCAATCCTATTAATTTATAAGAATTTATAATAAATAAAACATTCAGTATAAGATAGAAAAACACTCAGATTAGTGTGAGTTAATCAGTTTGATGCCCTGGAGGAAGACGCTATCCTGGAGCCTGTTAGTCCTGACTTTCATGCCATGGTACCGGTTCCCGAATGATTGTCAAGTCTCTGTGATAGTTTGGAATTTATTCATTTCAGAATGATCAGTCAAAGGATTGTTTGTATTTATGACGTATTTGCCAAACCTAATGATTTATTCCAACTGAGTTATTCTAAAACTCCGCTGAATTCCAATTGATGTGGGCGTTATCTGCACAGACGTCCATTTAACGTAAAAACATACTTCATTCCTTCCTTCAGCTCTTGTCTGAATTTCCTCTGTGTCAGTGTATAGATACAGGTATTGGTGCAGACACTGAGCGTTTGCAACATGTACCCAAATTGCTGTAGTATATATACCGGGGTACTCAAATATCTGTCCAGGTAATAGTAATTTTCCGTTTGCCATTTCAGTGAACGAACTGTATAGGGCATCCAAAACAATATGAAATTAGCTGAAATTGCAAACAACAAAATCATAGATTTTCTGCGGTTTTCCACCTCAGTATCTTTCTGTTTATCGCTGCTGTTCCGAAGCCCTCTGCGGACTCTATTTGCCGCAATTATATGTCTTACTGTTGACCCATTGAAGATAAGAATTAAGCCGATTGGTAGCAACGGGTTTAAAATGCCATCTAGTAATTCGAGTCCTTTCCACACGGATAATGTAGCGTATTCATCTGAGAGGGTGCAACGCCACGGCACGTTGTCAATGATGACGTAAGGTTCAACAGCAAAGTAAAACGGGGCACTTTTCCCGCAGCTCACTATAACCACGGTCACCATTACTACCGTTGCTGTTCTCTCAGTGCAGTATCGTTCCCCAAGTTTTCTACAACATATTGCGATGAAACGATCAAAGGTAAAACTGACTGTAAACCAAACAGAACAGTCCCTCGTCATAATAAACAATGCAATTGTCGTTGCACACACAGGAGTAATGAGCAGGGATCTGGAATAAATGTAGATATTATTGGTCTGTTCCACTAAAGCGAAAACTATAACCACCATCATATCCGCTGTTGCCATTCCAACCAGGTAACGGGTGATGCATTTGGAGAGTCCACATTTTCCCCGTGATAGGATCACAATGGCCGTTAAATTAACTACAAGAAATTTGGAGAGAGAAAAATAAAGATCAGCACCGAAATATCGTTAGCTGCGAATGTCTGAATGTCGACCAGTTTTCCAATGCTACAGAGGGTATGATTTTTTTTTGAAAGTGAACAGCAGAAATTCAATTAGTGCGGATTCTGACCGTAATTTCCGGCTGGACAATAACGGACAGAATTAGCAGTGGGATGGCGAATTTCCGACAGATTAGATCCGGGCATCTGATTTCCACGACTCACGTACCGGTGAAGTTCGATCGCTCTGTAATCAACAGAATTTCCATTATTTGAGGTGAAATAGCTGAAACAGTTATTTGTAGTGAAATCATGAGATTTATTGCATAAATTATAATTCAACGTTTTATGGACGAGCAGACGATATCCGACTGGCCGGTCAGTTGGAAAAGCTTCTGATCTGGAGATGTGACCACTATCGGTTCAGAAAGCTGAGCAAGGTGAAAGCATGGAACTATGGCAATAGCGGCAGCAACGTCATTGACGAAAGAAGTAGAAAGCATCACATAGAAACAGTCTGGAAACTGAATAACAAAACTATCAGATGCTTGAATCCTCAGTTCTGGCAACACATTTCAGACGAAGGTAACATCTGTGCTTAGTAAAACTCCAAACAGTGCAGCGGAACGAAATCAAAATGACGACAGCACCACACAATTAGTGACCAGCTCCAGTATCTTACCAGGGATACCGATCGCTACAATTGTAGGATAGAAAATGGCCGCGATGTAGAAAATCACTGGATATCCCATATTCCATCAGAAGCAGCGTTCAGTTGTACGGAACGTTCCGACTGCTCATTTGGACTGGCGGCAGGTTTTACAGCGTTATATGCAATTTAGCTTAATTCCACTGAGGCAATTAGTGTGTTTCTCACATCAGTCGCAAGAGTGACAGCCAGCTACACAAACAACTAAATTAAAAGTGTTTTTCTCCTCTGTCACCATGTCATGAATTCGTATCCCCAAGGGATGTTACAAGTTAATAAATTTTAAACATAAGATAATATTAACGTTACGAATGTACTTTCCAAGTCATCTGACGTCAGCTACTGAAATAGGACAGTTTCTGACCATTGTTGTTACCAACAGAACAGTTACCTTGAACAATCAACATGGAAATTCAACTTCAAACATTTACTTTGTCACATTCTTTGCACCACATTCGCTTCTGACATTGAGGGTGGGACACCAGCTCAGCAGGTGAAATAGCGGACAATTTATTGAAGGGGGAGATAGGTTCATTTTTTTCTGTCGCTTGTATTCTCTTCCAGTCTTTTGAATGACGAAAGTCAGAGTAACAAATTTTGACATGCATCACAATAAAACACATTGTACGTATGTTCTTCTGAGCATATTAAAGAGATCGAGACCAATATTCCCGGGACCTTTGATAATAAAAAGTTAGGCGCCCACACGAATTTAGATGCGGCTTGTGGACGGATTGATGAATATTCTGTTCTGGATGGGCAGAGAGCAGATGTCTGATTCTTTGACTGTGACAAGTATACTTCAGGGATTGGTTCGTTGTTATTTATCATGTATGTTAATGACTCAGATGTCGAGGCAGAATACTGAATGAGAAGAATTACGGACGAATACTAGGTTGGGGGCATCGTGTATAGCCAGAAACTCTATCCAAGCTTGTAGATTGATGTTGACTGGAAAATGGGTTGACAATGGCCGATGGAATTTAACGGAGACAATTATGAGTTCGTCTTCATTGTGAGGATAGATACAACAGGTTAAGAAGCCCATTGAATATTTGGAAATTTGCGTGCAGAAGGAGAACTGGGAATACAGATCGATAATTCCAGGAAAGCAGCATCACGAGAAGATCGGCTTGTATTGAGTTCTAATCCCATCGCCCTTCACATGAGTACAGGCGTTGGGACGTTATGTTGAATCTGTACAATACGTTGGTGAGGCCGTAGATACAATAGCGTGGGCTGCTCCGTCCACCTACCTACCGTTTTACAATGTCAATAAGCTTCAATGCGTGTACCGATAATCTGAAAAAAAGAATACTGGAACTGAAGACAAGAATTAGAAGGAAATGTTCAATTGGAATATATTCCCTTGAGGGCAAGAAAATGAATGGAGATCTTATAGAAGTATACACATTCGTGAGAATTACGGAAAGGGTGATTGGTCGCATATCTTCCACATCCTCTGAGTGAATCTAAAACTGCTTCATTGATGTGGGGTGAAAGTTGAAACATACAAGAGGGGTAAGTGCTAAAGCTGACACGCCAGGAGGGTCGAGGAATGTGAAAGGATCTGCCAGCGTAAGTGGTAGATGCAGAGATAATTATCATTTCAGTAAAGATTGTCTAGGTATGTGGATGAGTGACGGAACGAGGGTGCAGATTAATGCGACGTGATGAAGGATCACAGAGGGAAGATCCAGATGGACGGAAGGGGCCGTTTCTGTGCGGTATTAATCTCTGACTCCAGGATAATCTCTGTCCCATTTCTCCGTTCAATGTCTTCTGACTTTCGAATTTGTCACCAATCTAAGTATGTGTGGATGTGGATGTGTTCACACTCACATTTCAACCACAATTTTTTTCCGCTCTTCAAATACACGACTCTGTGCCTATTGAGGAACTCGTACCGAGGAGCGACTCTCGGATCATTGGAAATAAGGGTCTCACCACTCTGTATCCATCGTGGGACTGGCATTGCTGATCGGCCTCTGATCACTCTGGGATGACTCACCGCTCCGTATCCACTGTGGTGCTGTTATCGATGAGCGGCCGTCGGACACTCTGCATCTATTTTGGCCCTCGTACTGATGCGTGGCCCTCGGCTCATTTGAGAATTTATCAGCACTGATACACGCTTTCCGCTCTTACACATTGAATGTCATGTGTGAGGCTGACTGCTCCAGTCTCAGCGTTTTACTCAGCTTTTCATGTGAATTATTACCACCCCTAACTGAACAGCTGCTCTTTTTTGCGACAGCTGCTCAGTCAATTCCTACTCGGGTATTTTATTGCCAACGGCCTCATTAATCAATAACCGGATTAATTGATTAATATATCCATGCCATTGGTTTTGTTTACTTCTCCGATATATGCGTTGTGACCCAGGCATCGTTTATTATATTTCTCCAATTGCTCCTCAGATTGAACCAATTAATTTCTCTTCTGTACGATTGCAGCCTTTTAAGCAGCGAATGAAAAAGAGGTAGACCGAAGAACAGTGACGGATGGAGATATATTTCTCGCCAAAACATGTGTCTGGCTCGTATGGGATCTCTGAGGTGGCGAGGTTTCCCTGCAACAGTGGTCATTGCTCCAGACACAGGAGATGCTGTCTGGACGAACACTGCACCCGGTACACAGAGCCGAATAAAATATGATAAGGTAGAGTTTATTTTCTCGGTGGTATTAATAAACCTGCGACATGCTGAAGACCCATTTTCCCGTTCAGCGGGCAATATTCCATCATTGCTCATGTTGCGTGACCTGTGTGGACAGAAAGTAATATATTTTAAGAAGCGAGTCACAAATCAAGTCTCTACTGTGAATCTGTGCCTCCTATTTCAAGGCAGTCTGAAACTCAGTTTCCCAACCAGCCTGGGAATCACTGGATTCCATGATTACAGACCGGCCGGATATCCATTCCGATAGGAATTCCGAGAATTTCTGACGCGTCATTTCGCCAATGCAAGGGTCGTGGATTGCAGAGGGTGACTGAAAAAGATCGTGTTCCACAATGCCGCACCACATCTACATTGGGACTCACCAATGTGGGGGTTGCCATACCGACAGAACCTGTTATGAACTTGTGACATGGAAGGACAGATTTAAGTGAATGGTGGTTGGTGATGGAGGAAGTATAGATGCTGATGTGGCACTTGTAACGCCTGCAGGGATAAGTGCCAGGATGGAGAGCAGTAGGAAGTCAAGTCAAGTCAAGTTTATTTATATATATAGCACATTTAAAAACAACCAACGTTGACCAAAGTGCTGTACAGGTCAGAGCAAATAGCTAATATCATTAATACAAGAAACACAGACATATCCAACATGGCAAACAGCTTATGGGCACAAAAGAAACAACACAAGGGCCAAGGCACAAGCCAAAAAATCAGCCACATCAGAAAGAATCAAACGTTAGTACGTTTTGGCCCTGGAATTAAAAGAGTCGATGAAGGGGGCAGATCTGATAGGGAGGGGAATGCTGTTCCACAGTCTAGGGGCTGCTACAAAGGCGCGACAGCACTGATCTTAAGTTTAGATCTCGGGACAGCCAGTAGCTCCATGTCAAGACTAACCTTATCACTTTCAGGGTGATCCTTAGCCCGAGAGCTTCAAACGGACATTACTGAACGTGCTAAGAATTTTGGAGATCAGTTGGAAGAACAGGTGGATTCAACATATTGGGCATCTGGACAACTGCTATATCTGTGCTGTGAATGAAGCTACCAGGTACTCGCAATTTTATCGGCTGTTTGGACGCGAGGCGAGGCAGCTAGTTAACTTCTGTTTTGGGACTGGCGGATAGGGTTTTCACAAAAAAAATACTGAAGTTTGTGTCTGATGTCTGGAAGGAACTGAAAAGAACTAGCGGAGGTCGCGGCTACCAAGCAATATTGTGGGAATAAGAAGAGGTACGGTCAGAAGTTTAGGTTTTCCCAGATCATGCCTGGAGACCGAGCCTTCCTGGGTAACCTGGGCTGCATAAATTGATTGATCGCCGCACGGATGCGTGCTGTGCACTGAAGAGTCAGATGCCAAACTTAATAGTTTCCCGGGTGAAACCACAGAATGGGAAAGGGCCTCTTAAGATTCTCTATCAGAATCGCCTTCAGCCTCTGGGACGAGAGGTGCGTGTAGAGCCAGAGACTGACATGGTTCCTACACTCAGTAACAGGACGCTTCGCCGACGTGGGAGAACCGAAGGACAAGAAGCGGAAAGATCTGGGCAGAACCTTACTACTGAATGTGTTTCCGACTCAGCGGATGGGCAAATGGGGTATGTTGCCATTTGCAAACTCTGTAAGTACAGAGGACGAGTTTCCCAACTCCACCAACTTTAATTCAGGTAAAATGTGGGGATCCAGCAATGGCAGATAGGTCAGTCCGAAAATTTGGGGAGGCTAGTCTTCAGAATAACTGGAGTTGAAGCTGAAATTAGCCAAACGACAAGTGGGCCTGAGTTATCGGGAGGCGAGTGTAACAGACAAGGAGTCACATCCCCGTGTAGTCAGAATAAAAAAAACAAAAAACTAGGATGCGACCAAAAAACTAGATGAGGAGTCTGGAGTTCCCCAGATAGTCTGGACAATGTTGCACTGGAAAGCTATGTGTTGTGCTACTCTCCATATTGAGATATGTAACTGCCATTTTCACCTGGATCAGAAGGACTGACACAGCGAAATTACTTTCAAACTCGGGATTATTCATGAAGGGGGATCAATTATCACAAAGTCAAGGGAGAATGACTCTGTTTAGCTTGTGGGGAGTGTAACTCCCTCGTAAAGGTTTCACTGCTGACGTTGTAGGATAACGCATGTAATGGTCTTTCTGTAGAATCAGTGTTTGGGTTGTCAGGGATGAAGGATGCTGAGGACTGTGAGCCATCCAATCGGTAGAGAAGGCGGGGGATGTTTTTTTTAATTTTTATTTTATTTATTATTATTTTTGTGTCTGACACTGGTGTGAGCCTTTGGCTTTGATCGTCGTGAGATAGCGAGGGAACAACGGGTCGTAGATTCGATCCAGTGAAGACCATGGGTCGATGGAGCAAGGTGCGGGAGACTACTCACAATCGACGAATATGACTTATGGAAGAGTTGAGCTCCAATGTGGGCAGATTTGTCCGTTTAATTATAATTGGTCTATTGTTTTGCTTTTCTATGATTTATTAACCGTTTATTTAAGTAGATATTTATTTTATACATCCGTTAATTAGATACAGTGTGTGGACTGTAATTTCCTGGCCACGAGATCACAAAATACAGAGCTTGGGCGGGAGAGACATCTTAATCTCAACCGGTTTGGTGGGAAGGGACTGTACAATCCTCAGACCTACGCGGCTGGAAAACAGCAGTTATTTCGGAGCTGCGTTCGGTGCCTGCCATCGAGGAATAGCGACCAGGTTTTAGACACGCCCGGGAAGAATTAAGGCTGGATCACGGCAAATACATCTGCGCCATCTAAAAAGTCACCAGATAGTTCCGATAATCAGACGACCCGAAGGGAACTCAATATTCTTGGCTGGTGATAGAGGAAGGAAATCCAATTTCCCTGGGGGTCAATAAAGTATGTCTGTCTGTCTGTCTGTATTCCGTGTGGTGAATCACTGTTTTACAGATTGGTAATAAGGTCACGCGGCTCTACACCGTAATTGCCGGAATAATGAAGGCCAACACATTAAAAGTTTTCATAACCACCCAATTAACACAGGAGGAAAGCTTAAGGATTTTGTGGGCTTCCAAAGCACGAAGATCAAATCCCGCCCGTTTTTCGATATTGTGACTGAATTCTGGCATCTGTACTCTGTAATCCAGCTTGACCTTTCATTCCGTAGTACCTCACATTTTCCCGGATGAAACTCCACTTGCCATTTCTTCAGCCCAGTTTTGCAAATTGCCGGTGTCCCGTAATAACCTATGAAAACGTTCTACACTATTCGCAACACCACCAACCTTCGTATTATTTATTGATTTATTATTTGTTTATTTAAACCATACAGCGGAAACAGCTCTTTAAGGCACTGTGAGTTACGCCGCCCAGCAACCCCGATTTAACTCTAGCCTCTTCGCTAGGTAATCTATAATGACCAGTTAATCTACTCTATTTAAATTCGGCAGGGGAAAGGAGACACGGAGTGCTCAGAGACTCTTTCCAGAGGAAGCCGTCATTGAACGACGAATTACAACGCCTCGAGCTGGAGTAGCTAAGCCACGTGGTTCCCCTTCCTGCTGCTTAGCAACCCAACTATCCACTTCCTCTTCAAAGTCATTTACGAAATCACAAGTAGTAGGGCTCCATAAAAGATTTGTTGGAAATGCTCCATCTTTAACCAGTAGGTGCCTCATGGGCAGAATAATTACAAATCCAGTCAGTCATGTTTCGATACATTCCAGGCCTCGTGACATTCTGAATGGGTCTGTGACAGAGACTCTTGTCAGGCTCTTCAGACAATTGCATAAACCCAGCATCCACAGCTGAAATTGCTTTGCCACCTCCTCAAAAAAAATCAAGTTGTACGTAAGGCACGACTTACCCACAGAAAGCCATAGAATTGCTCTAATTTTCTTTCACCGAGAGCTCAACAATCCAGTGCCGAAGAATTCTCTCCAATAATTTAGGCTCCATTAATGGAGGTGTCGCTGTTACTGAATTTCGACTATCATTCCTATTGCCTATTGATCAAGTGTACGCTTAGATTTTAGCCGCTTCAGATGAAATGGATTGACTCTACGGAACAAGTCAGGAGTAAACCCTTGAATGAAGGACGTCAGTTGAGCGTCAACTCGAGCAGGTAATGTCTGAATACAAATCCTTGCATGTCTCAGGCTTCATTTCAAGCATCAATATTATCGTGCGAATGGAGGGCTGACGCCAGTGACGCTTTTTAGTAACAACAGACGGTATGCTGCAGGAGCTCAGCGGAACCTTTGAAAACAGTGATCATGGATGATGTTACCAATAACATTAATAGGTAGAGATAATGCTGTAAAAATGAATATATTTCCTAGATTGCAATATTTATTCCAAACTTTACCAATACAATAACCTCAGAGTTTTTTCAAGAATCGAATAAATATGTAAGGAAATTTCTTTGGAAAATTGACATGTAAATTTGATTTAGGAAGGTTACAACTTCCAAATTTTATGAATTATTATAAAGCAAATCAACTTAGATTTATTGCGTCTTTTTTTTTTTGATGAAGAAAAACCGGCATAGATTAGAATAGAATTAGATAAGATAGGAGAAAACATACCAAAGATTTCAGATATTAATTGGAATCCAAAAGGATACGTTGAAAAAAAGAATATCCTATATTAAGACTCTTGATTGATTTATGGAATAAGTTAAATATGGACGATGAGATAAAGAAATCTTTATTAGCAAAAAGAACTTTAATTCAAAATAGGCTTATTCCTTTTACAATGCATAATAAACTTTGACATAATTGGTTCCAAAAGAGGATTAAATATATAGGTGATTGTTTTGAAGGAGGTATATTGATGTCGTTTGATCAATTAAAAAATAAATATAAAATATCAAATAACACTGCTTTCTGTTATTTTCAATTAAAGGCTTATTTACGAGAAAAGCTGGGACAAACAATGTTGATGCCAAAACCTAGTGAATTAGAAATTTTAATTCAAAAAGGAAAAATTAAAAAAAAATCTTCTTGTATGTATAATTTGATTCAAAAACAGACAATTAAATCAGGAGTACTTAAATTAAGACAAAAATGGGAATCTGATTTGAATGTTAAAATTGATGGAAAAAACTGGTCACGATTATGTTCTGATAGTATGAGAAATACAATAAATGTTCTACTTAGATTAATACAATATAATTTTTACATCAATTATATACAACGCCACAGAAAATAAATAGATTAAATTCAAATATGTCTGACCAATGTTTTCGATGTAATCAAGAAATTGGTACTTTTTTACATTCTACTTGGTCTTGCTTTAAAATTCAACCATTTTGGATAAATCTAAGACTTTTATTGGAAAAAGTTACTGGACTACAACTCCCACATAGTCCAGTATTATTTTTATTAGGAAACATTGAAGGAACAATACCGAAACTTAAATTGAATAAGGATCAGAAAAAAATTATAAAATTTGCATTGGCAGTAGCCAAAAAAGTTATCGCAGTTATTTGGAAATCTGATTTATATTTAACTATGGATTGTTGGAACAATGAATTATATCGTTGTATTCCACTTGAAAAAATTACATGCAATCTAAGAAATGAATATGATATATTTTTGAAAATTTGGCTCCCATACCTACAAAAGATAGGATTAAATACATAGGTCATTTGAAGATAAAATTATAAAGTAAATGGGGAAAGTAAAAATAAATATTAAAGTTATTTTGAACTCCATGGAACATGTGGGGATCCTCCGATATCCAGGCAACCTTTCTCTTTTTTTCCTTTCTTTAGATAAGGGTCAAGGGGGGAGGGTTAAGGGGAGGGGGGAGGGTTAATATTATTGTTCTCACTATTTCATCATCTCTTTTATTCTTGTAATTTTCTAAAATTTAATAAATAAATAAATTTTTAAACAAGTGATCAGTCGTTTTGGGTCGACACCCTTCATCGGGACTCTGATTTTGTGTGTGTTGTTTTGTATTACGAGCATCAGCAGATATTATCGTGTTTGATTTGTAACCCAGCTGATCACATGGTTTACATTCACCAAAGTATAAACAGAAAATAGGAAGCATGGAGGCAACTGAATAGTAACGACCTACAGGAATTATTTTTAATGTTTCATATTTTCAAAATCCGACTCAATAGGAAATTCACCGCACTCTTTAGTTCCTCTCGGAATTTGCTCTGGGTCAGGGCGTAAATGCACGAATTGGTGCAGGAAATGAGAATCTGAAGCATTGCTTCTGTATATGCTGTGAAGTAACGGGGATCAGTGACAGAATGCACAAAACTCTTTGAACTCCGTTGATAGATATAAAATACAACCTGCGTCAACCACAATGAAATGAAACTACCGGTTATGCTGAAGAGCAAAACGATCGATTTCCGTCGGTTTCTCCATCTCCCGGTCTTTTTCTTTCTCTCCACTCTTTTGTCCCAGGAGCCCCCTACGAGCTCGTCTGGCCGCTAGAATCCGCCTGACAGTCAGAATATTGAATAGCAAAATCAGAAAGAATAGTACACAAGGGGTTAAAATTCGGTGAAACATCGTAAACGCCGCCCATGAGGGAGATGTATAGAAGCTCGGTTTCCTAACACAGTACCAGGGAATACCATCAATTATTACAAAAGGCTCATATGTGAAGTACCAGGGGAGACTCTCCAAACGGCCCAGCACACTCACTGTCCCGATAACCACAGCTGCAGTTCTCTCGGTGCAATATTTTGCTTTCAGCTTTGGACAGCAAATTGCAACAAACCGATCGATTGTGAAGGCGACATTCAGCCAGAGGGAAATCGCAGTGCTCGCAAAAACCAGCCATTCACAGAGGCTGCACACAGGAATGATGGCCAGGAATGATCCGGGAAAATAACTCCAAGCAGTCACCCTCAGCAGCGGATCAGAGATAACGACCAGGAGATCGGCCGCGGCCATTCCCACCAGGTAGCGAGTGACACATTTGGAGAGACCGCACATTCTCCAGGACATGATCACAATAGCCACCAAGTTCGCTGGGAGAGAGACAGTGAACAGCAAGTTGAGAAAATACAGAGCAGAGGCGAATATTAATGACTAAAATGTGAAGTGACAGCACAAAGCTAAAACAGAGTAACGAACTCCTCAGTCATCAATGGATGGAACATTCTCGAACCGCGCCTTCCGCATCTCGTGCATATGACGTGAACAAATCCGCGTGCTGCTGGTGGGATTCTTCCATAAGACAATCATCAATTACCATGGCGCTCCCCGTCCGCGACAGAACAGCCGAAGGACGGATCAAAAAACAGGAAATGCTGGAAACATTCACCTAGACAAAACGGAACATGTGGAGAAAACAAAGTGTCTCGCCTCAGAACTGTTCTCAGGGAGGCCTACGACACGTGTGGTAACGTTTCCCTTTCTATCTAAGCAGCTTGGGGCTCAGTGGCATTTCTTGTGTTTATTTTCAATCCCAGCATTTAACAACTGACTGACTTTACAACAGAACATTGACTGATTCCAACAAACACAGCGCAGTGTGACACAATCTCACAGACAGACATGACGCCTCCCACTCAATCCATTTGTAGGACGCTGAAATTCAACATCCAGCAGTAAATTCTCTGCCGTAGTCTGATGTCTGTAACAGTGTTTGATGTCAGTATGATAGAAGACATTTCAGGGTGGTGATAACATTAACACGTTGGTTGTGACAATGGACTCTGCAACGACTACATTGTGTTGTCCGCCAACTCTTTCACATTCAGTCACTGCGGACACATTTTTCAAAAATACACAAGTTTCATGCTGCAACACGGAACTGCTCACATTTACTCAATTGTCACTACCAGTGATGGTTTATTGTTACATCTAATTCAGACAACCGCTGACATACAAATGCATGCAGTCAATTAGTAAACTCTCCACGTGCTGTAACAACGCAATATTTGCAAAGGAAATGCAGCTGCTACAAAACCAAAAGCACAGAGACCAGAACATCACATTATTGATCACAAACCCCTGGAGAACGCGGCCTGATCCATTGAATCCCACAAATGTTGGCGGATTCGCTGAATTCCTGTTTTTAGATCCAAATCCCGAAATCCACATTCCAGGTTTCCATTTCATTCCCGAAACGCGGAATACAGGGACTGGGCGGATGGCAATAGAAAACAGAGAGAAAAACAATCACAATATGGATTTTAACTACATTTACCAACAACGGCAGCTGACACCTCAGCTTACCGAGAATTCCAAAGGCTGAAATGAAGGGATAGTAAACATCTCGTATCCGCCAGATGACCCGATGACCCATCTAACTGAGAATCCGTGACTGCTGTTGCTCCAGAATTCACAGCTCTGGCGAACACTCTGTGCCGATTCATTCCAAACAAGCCTGCATTATAGAAAGGATCGGTCCCCAGCGATACGGCTATACCCCTGATTAACTTTTTTAGATACACTTAGTAGAACAAACACTTTAATTCGGCACCATTTTCTCCGATGTATTCTGTGCTGAATGAAGACAAATACATCAAACATTCTTGGGCATTACCTCAGCATTCTTTCGTACGGTGGAAATGATGCAGGAGCTCTAATAACAAAAAATGAGCTATATCTCGGAACAACCACACTTACAGCTTTCAATGTTTTTGTTGCCTAATTATGCAAAGGGAATTCTCCGAAACCGACCGACCCTAACTCATGTACTTGCGGGTTACCATTCTGATCTGCCTCTCAGTCCCTCAAATCCCACGGATTAACAGGTACGCACGGAAATATAACAAACAGAACTTTTGCAGATTTTGGAAATCCAGGGCAACACAAATTAAGAGCTGGCGGCTTTTTGCTGAGTTCCTCCCGTATGTTGTGGACGATGCTGCTGATGTAACAAACTTTTATAGGGATCTGAAATCCATCAAAGAAAAATTAGCAGAAATGTTTCCACCTTCAAAGGGATGGTCAGACGGGTTAACTAATATAAAAAGATTGTTCTCTAAATTTCGAGATGAAAAGATGCAGAATAGCTGCCAGTGAAAGTGAGATACAATGTTAGTTTCGAGAGAGAGGGAGAGAGGCTGATGGCCAAACTGAAAGAGGCAGGCAGACAGCTACGGGTAGATTCATACAGTATAGGACTGTAACTTTCCTGCTGTATCTCCTTCTCTCTGATACATTGTGTGAACATCTGCCTCATACTGTTCCTGTATGGCTCTGCCAGCGTGAACCAAGTAGCTGGTCAGGAATTAGGCACAAATGCAATTCTACTGAGATTCAGAGTACAACCACCTCCCCCATCTCGGCCCGATTCCTCGCAACTTAGTGGACGTCCTTCAAACCAGAAGTCGTGGCCAGCTGTCCTAGACTTCCCTATCATGGGAAACATTTTGCCATATCTAATCTATTCAGGCCCTTTAAATTGTGGAATTTTTCTATGAGATACCCTCTCTTTATACTGAACTGCGGCAAATACGGAGCCGGACCTGCCAGATTTTACCCATACGTTGCACTTTCATTCCTAGAATCATTCTGTTGAACCTTCTCTGAACCCTCTCCAATGTTTGTATATGCTTTCTAAAATAAGGACTCCAAAACTGCACACATTAGTCTGGTCTCACCGGTGCCTTATAGAGCCTCACCATCGCATCCCTGCTCTTATATTCTATACCACTGGAAAAAGAATGAAAGCATTGCTTTCGCCTTCTTCACAACCGACTCAGTCCTGAGATTAACCTTTAGGGTATCTTGCACACGAACTCTCAAGTTCCTATTGTTTCTGCATTGTGAATTCTCTCCCGATCTACACACCCCATTCCCAGAAAAGTTGGGATATTTTCAAAAATGCAATAAAAACAATAATCTGAGATACGTTCATTCCTGTGAACTCTTATTTAACTGACAAAAGTACAAACAAAAGATTTTCAATAGTTTTACTGACCGGCTTACATGTATTTTGTTAATATACGCACATTTAGAATATGATGGCTGCAACACACTCAACAAAAGTTGGGACAGCGGCATGTTTACCATTGTGTTACATCACCTTTTAATAACACTCGTTGATCGTTTTGGAACTGAGGATACTAATTGTAGTAGAATTGCAAATGGAAATTTTGTCCATTCTTGCTCGATATAAGACAAGCTGCTCAAACGTCCGTGGTCTCCGTTGTCAGATTCTCCTCTTCATGATGTGCCATGCATTTTCAATAGGAGATAGATCTGGACTGGACTGGCAGCAGGCCAGTCCAGCACACGCACTCTGTGTCTACAAAACCACGCTGTTGTAGCCTGTGCAGAATGTGGTCTGGCATTGTCCCGTTGAAATAAGCAAGGACGTTCAGGGAAGAGACGCCGACTTGATGGCAACATTTGCCTCTCTAAAATCCTAATATACGCCTCAGAGTCAATGGTACTTTCACATACTTGCAACTCACCCATGCCGTGGACACTGATGAACCCCCATACCATCACAGATGCTGGCTTTCGCATCTTTCGCTGATAACAATCAAGGTTGTCGTTTTCATCTTTGGCACGGAGAAATGGACGCCCGTTTTTTTTTTCCCGAAAACTAGCTGAAATCTGGAACAATCTGACCACAACACATGGTTCTACAGTATTTCGGTCCATCTGAGATGAGCTCGGGCCCAGAGAACTCGCCGGCCTTTCTGCATAGTGTTAATGTATGGCTTCCTCCTTGCGTAATACAGTTTCAAGTTGCATTTCTGGATGCAGCGACGGACTGTGTTAAGTGACAATGGTTTTCCGAAGTACTCCCGAGCCCAGGTGGCTATAATTGTCACAGTAGCATGACGGTATCTTAGTCAGTGCCGCCTGAGGGCTCGAAGATCACGCTCATTCAACAGTGGCTTCCGACCTTGCCCTTTACGCACTGAGATGTATCATAATATTTTCACAATATGATGTACTGTAGATGTTGCAAGACCTAAATTCTCTGCAATCTTGCTTTGGAAACTGTTACTTCTGAACCGACTAACAATTCTCTAACGGATTTTGGCACAAAGCGGCGAGCCATGATCTATCCTTGCTTGCAAAGACGGAGCCTTTGATGGACGCTACTTTTATACTCAGTCATGATATCTCACCTGTTACCAATTAGCCTGCTTAATGTGGAGTCTTCCCAACCGCTGTTACTTGAATATATTGCGCACTTTTCAATCTTATTTTAACTCTGTCGCAACTTTTGTTGAGTGTGTTGCAGCCATCAAATTCTAAATTTATGTATATTGACAAAATACAATTAAATTGGTCAGTAAAACTATTGAAAATATTTTCTTTGTACTTTTGTCAGTTAAATAAAAGTTCACGTGAATTAACATATCACAGATTTTTGTTTTTATTGCATTTTGGAAAATACTCCATTTTTTCTGGAAATGGGGTTTGTAAGTAATAGTCTGCCCGTTTATTTCCTCCACCAACGTGCCTGATCATACACTTTCCAACAATGTATTGCATTTGCCATTTCCTTGTCCAGCGTGAACAGGAACAAAGAATTGCATGTTTATTTCAGGAAGAGGTAGCAGGCAAAACAACCAATATTAACTCGTCTTGAGGGTTAATTTGTGGAAAGGATAAGTAGCTTATGCTCCTTTACGTGAATATATCGGAGGATTTTCAACCCACAAGCACTACCTCAGTTCCTAATTGGGAGTATTCGTTGCCACCCTACCCCATACCCCTGCATCCTTTCAAGCCCTTACCAATAAACTATATATCAATCTCTACCTTGATTATATATAAACACCTGGCCTCTACAGCTTCCTTTGGCAAAGAAAAGAAAAATCCGCAGATTCACCGCTTCCCGCTAACGGAATTCCTCCTTCTGACCCCTCGAAAAGGACGCGTCTATTCTGACGCTGTGTGCTCTGTCTTTGACTCTCCCAACATAAGAGACTTCCTCTCCACATCCTCTCTTTCATGGCCTTTCACCATTAGATAGGTGACAATGTCTACCCCTCAGTCTTGAGCATTATGTCTCAGAGCATTAAACGCTCTTCACGTGACAATCCATTCAGTCCTGGAATCAGTTTCGTGAGCCTGTTCCGAACCCTCTCCAGTGGCAGTGAATCATTTCTATGATACGGGGCCCAGAACTGCTTACAATGCTCTAATTGATGCCTCTCCAGTGATTTTATGTTCTAGTCCTCTTGGCTGGAAGCCAAAATTGTATTTCCCTTCCTCATTGGAGACTCAAACTGCAAATTAACCTTTAGGAACGACTGTGCAGGGACGTCGAAGCCCCAGTTCACCACAGTTGCTTGTATTTTCTCACGATTTAGAAAATAATCAGCCCTTTCATTTCTTCTGCCGAAGTGCATGACCGTACACCTCCGGACATTCTTCTAATTAGTGTCCATCTGTAGCCTCTCAATTTCGCAAAACTGCCTGCCTTTCACCTGTCTTCATATAGTTTGCAAAGTTTGCAACAAAGCCATAAATTCTATCATCCAAATCACTGACAGACAACGTAAAAAAATAATCGGTCCCATCACAGACGCCTGAGGAACACCACTTATCACTGCTAAAGACGCTCCCTTTATTCCCACTCTTTGCCTCTTCTCACACATCTACTGCTTTATCCATGCTAGATTATTTTCTGTGATACCATGGGCTCCTAGTTTGTTAAGCAGTCTCAAGTGGCATCATGTTTAAGGCCTTCTGAAAATCCAAGTACAAAAAATCAACGGATGCCTCCTTGACTATTTTGCTTTTTATTCCTTCAAAAAGTTCCAAGTATGTCAGGCAAGATTTTTCCTTGTAGAAAATATGTTGATCGCGCATATTTTGTCATGTGGCTCAACGTGCCCTGAAATCTCATCCATAATAACTGATTCCAACAGCTTGTCAATCTTTGGGGTCACAGGGAATGGCCTATTGTTTCTTTTCTCTGCTTCTCTCTCGTCTTGATGTGTTGACTAACATTTGCAATTTTCCCGTCTCCGGAAACCAATCCAGACTCTAGTTATTAGTGAAAGATCATTACTAATGTCTGCATGACCTACGCATCCATATCTTTCAGAAATTGCTGTGTAGACCTTCTCCTCCAGTGACCCATCTACATTCAAACCATTCCGTTTCTAAAGAACCCTCCCTTTAGTTTTGACAACGTTACACCCTCCATGATCTTTGACACCTGCAACTTCCACCAGACTGTTCTTGTCTTCCACAGTGTAATTCGAAATATTTATTCACTTCATCTACCATTATAAAGGTGGGTGGTGACACAGACAGCCTGGTAGACGGCGACCTTTCTGGAGGCAAGAAGGCTCCTGTTCTGAAAGACTCTACGCCGAGGTCTTCCAAAGGCTGCTGATGCCGGTATATTGCGGCTCTGGATGTCGTCGTCAACGCCCCTATCCTCAGAGTGAATGCTCCCCAGATATTTGAAAGATGGCCCTACTGACAGCTTTTTATCACCAGCAGTGAAGGCAGGTAGAGCAGGTGGGACACTGGTACTCCATTTGCAAACCGCTTCTGTCTTGGTGGTATACACACACACACACACACACACACACACACACACACACACACACGTGCTTTGTTTTGTTACAAGATGTGATATTAGTTCTATTTTTCAGTACCAACTCAGTTAATAATTGTCGTGCGGTTCTATATTACAGCTGCTTGTATGGAATATCTCCTGCTTTATAACATATAGGTGCTACACGACCTGTTGATGCGAAAACAGCTCAAACTCAGGACTCTGTTTGTCTGTGCAGGTATATATTCATTCATTCCATAATGAAACACATCTTCTTCATTGCAAGACTTCTGTCCAACGGTCCCGATAAATTTCACACAATTGCCTTGTCCCATAGATTTGGAGAGACAATTTTTAAACAAATTTCTCACTTTGCTGCTCTGGAGATTCGACGAACTTTATACATTTTAATATGGCATTGTGTTCAACATATTTTTCTCTGTAATACGAGTGAATCTGCAAATGAATGAAATAAATGAAAACACATAATGCTGGCAGAACTATTTAGGCCAGACAGCATCTATGGGAGGAGGGAGGACTCCTGATGAAGGGTTTCGGCCTGAAACGTTGTCACTACCTCCTCCCATAGATGCTGGCTGTCCTGCTGAGTTCTGCCAGCATTTTGTGTTTCATTTTCTCTGTAATTTTCGGTTTTGAAACGGTTAAATATATTTGTTCATTTACCGTACTAATTGGAGTCTCATTGGAACCCAGTTACGTCATCGGTTCAATGTTCTCTCCTGTATAAGAGGGACGTTTGTCAGATTGCTTCAACTATCCAGTGACAGCGCTTCCATCGGTATTTACCGGGATTGCTGTTCCACTCGGGGAAGAACATGACGTTCCACATGATCATTTATAGCTACGTCTTGAGAGCACAACGGATATATTATCCATTACTCGCCGCTATTGCAGTTCCTGGTAAGCAAATTTATCAGGCGGTTGATTCCATACAAACGGAACACTGATGTAGAAATGCTTAAATTATATAAATTGTGTGGAGTGACTCTTGAAGACGTGTAACGGATGTTCCGATATGAATGAAAATCGCAATCTCAGCGTCCATCACAACTGCCAATTGTAGGAGTTATCTTAGAAATTTAATGTTGTGATTTCAGAGTCAATTGATATTTTACATTCATTACTTGTTCGTGGAGATGATGGAGATTTTTTTTTCAAATTATCGTTATCCCATTTTGCCGAGTTGTTCGGACTGACATGTTCAGAGATATCTGAACACTATGTGCTTCCTGTTCGTTCTGCTGACTCTGCCGATGTCATTATTAGAATCATCAAATCGATCTTCATTTGGTGTTGCAGCTGGGTACCGATGTTATAGAGAACATCTTGTGTACTTGATGGAGTTGGTAAAATCTCTGACATTCTGTTCAGATTTCCGACGACACCTACGTGTTTTTTGTTTACTCATTGCGATTGTGATCTGGCAGAAACAACCAGCATTTACATTTCCTGTTCTCTAACGGGTTCAAACTTGATTTTTAAGTGGCACTTAAAACCGGGATAACTGCAACTGCCTGGAAGCGGGACAGTTGACCTTATCTTTCTTCGACATTTTTGACAGAACAAGTTCAAGGCTCATGTTATAAGAACGAAATAAATAAATGCATTTTTATTGAGAAAATAGTTCAGAAATGCTCCTGAAAGGATATTTGCTTTCTGAGATATCTAACCATACCAAACTCATCAATGAAATGAACAGATTTCATTAAGAAATAAAGTTATGAAAGTTATATAAAATTATCTGATCATATCCGATCTGATATATCTGATCCTTAATACGTTTAATCAGTTTGAGAATTAGGATTGGAATCCGAATCAGAATCGCAAACCGGTTAACCATCTCTGGCATATGACACGGACATTGTTTTCTTTGGCGGCAGCACTACTCGAATATGTTCAAATAGGGATCGATCAGAAACGATTACTCGTTTCTTTTTCCACACATTCAGTCTTACCAGCAGATTCTGTGAATAAAAGAGAAACAGACATTGAAACAACCCTATGCATGTTTTGCAGAATAGGATAATAGTTTTCTATTTCATTCCTCTCAGTTAACCTGCTGTCGATCGTCGTCCTGTCCCGTGGAAAATGTGGTCTCTCAAAATGCGTTACTCGCTACCTGGTGGCCATGGCGGTGGCAGATTTGCTGGTCGTTATCCTGGACCTGATATGGAGACAGATTCCCATTGTTTATTGGCGAGAATTTCAATTCGTGGCCAGAATCCGCATATGTAATATACACGCCGTCCTTCTGTTCGCAGCCACAGATTGCTCCGTCTGGTTCACCGTCTCTTTCACCCTTGATCGCTTCGTCGCAATTTGTTGCCAGAACCTGAGAGCAACGTATTGCACCGCGCGAAAGGCGATTGTGGTTCTGGGGACGGTCACTGCTGTGAGCTGTCTGAAGAATATCTTCTGGTATTTTATGTTCACTGGTAATTATATACTCTGGAATTTCCCATGGTTTTGTAACGCAAGGTACGGTATTTCGAATTCGTCTGCCTGGGGATCGGTAGAACTCCTTCATTATATCCTTACCCCTGGGGTAGCATTTGCTCTGCTCCTGATTTTCAACACCTTGACCGTCAGGCAGATTATCGTGGCGAGCAGGGCCCGGAGGCGGCTCCGTGGTCAGAGTACTGCAGATACTCCAAAGGATTCCGAGATGGCGAGCAGAAGGAAATCCATCGTTTTATTGTTTGCCATTTCTGGTAATTTTATCTTGCTATGGGCACTTTTCATGTTAACCTCTATCAACACACGGCTCCGCTTTGTGGGGTTGAGGCCAGCGTTCTTTCCGGATTTTCTCCAAGAACTGGGATTCATGTTCCAGCTTTTCAGCTGCTGCACGAACACATGTATCTACGCTGTAACCCAGACGAAGTTCAGGGAGCAGGTAAAGAATATGGTGAAATATCCCTTTGTCCTAATTGCAAACATCATTAAATGAGCAGGGGAATGAAGAGAGCACAACAACAAAAGCCGATTACGATGTAGTCTCTCTTTCAACTGTTTCTGATGTCTCGTGTTAACGCTGTTCTCTGTCAGCTTTTACATGAAACATCAATTATTTCTATTTGCCAGAAATTATTTCTATTTAAATTCAGCTGCCGCTTGACAAGAATTTGTCATCATAACTCACTCTAACCTTCTTCCTCACTGTTTCGCAATATTTCTCCTTTTAATTCTCTCTGCACTCCATCCGTCCGTGCTCATTCTCAGTCTCACGCCATTGTTGTTCTTCTCTTTCAACTTGTCATTCCGAATTCCATATGTTCAAATGCAGTGCATTGTGTATCAGAGAAGTCCAATATCAGAGAAAAAACTAAATAAAAATGATTTGAGACAGTACTTCGAATAAATTGGTCGAAGGTGATAACGGACGTGTGTAAGTCAGTCCTATCCATGCTGACCATCTTGCCGATCCACTCCAATGCAGATTACCGGCATTAGGAACCTCTGTCTCAACGCCTGCATATTTATGTGTCACACTGAAGTTTAAGATTATTGTCATTTGACTTTACATAAATACAATCACACCTAACACCTTAGCTCTGGACCAACGTACGCTCACCCATCAGAAAACCACTCAGAGGGAATTAACCAAATATTACCACGAATATGATATTAAAATATAGTTCAGAATATTTGTAATGTTCGCCATGGGTACATAGTAATCAGTAAACTGTACAATAAACAGCTAGCACCTCGCTGGCCGGGTGACAACAGCTCGGTGGTAGGAAGGTATTCATTAAACTCAGAGCCCGAGTAAAGAAAATATTACTCAGTCTGGCAGACCCAGTGCCAGTGCTTCAGTTCCTTCGTACTGACGGTAGAGAGGTAAAGAGACTGTTGAACGGGTGTTAGGGATCCTCAACAACGGTTTGTGCCCTAAGTCCGCAACGCTCCTGATAAGTGTCATTGTTAGGGGAAGGGAGACCTGCGACTCTCTTGGCGGCTTTCACTTTCAACACATCTGTTTATCTTTCAAAGTCTCTATTAAGGAACGGAATTGTTTCTGATTCAGCATCTTCCTCTGGAAGTGCCTATCATATATATAAAAAAACACAACTTACCACTGACCTCTCCGCTGTACCTACTTCCAAGCACTATGCTCCCTCGTGCCAGCCATTTCAGCCCTGGAAAAGCCTCTGCCGCTCCACAGGATCAATGCCTCTCATTGTCTTGGACAGTTCTATCAGATCCTTCATCCTTCGTCACATCCTCTTATCCTTCGTCGCTCCAAGGAGAAAAGACCGAGTTCTCAAAACCTATTCTCATAAGGCATGCCTCCCCAATGCAGGCAACATCCTTGTAAATCTCCTCTGCACTCTTTTCTATTGATTCCACCTCCTTCCTATAGTGAGGCGACTAGAAATGAACACAGTACTCCAAGTGGGGTCTGACCAGGTCGTATATAACTGAAACACGACCTCTCGGCTCTTGAACTCAATGCCACGGTTGATGAAGGTCAATGCACCGTATGCCTTCTTAACCACAGAGTCCACCTGCATAGCAGCTTTGAGTGTCCCATGAACTCTGACCCCACAATCCCTCGGGAACCAACCTGTTAAGAGTCTGAGTATGAACGCTATATTCTGCCAACATATTTGATCTACCAAAATGAATCACCTCACAATTATCTGGGTTGAAGTCTATCTAACATTTGTCAGCCCAGTCTGGCATCCACTTAATATCCCGCTATAACTTTTGACGGTCCTTCACACTATACACAACACCACAACCTTTGTGTCATCAGAAAATTTAGTAACCCATCCAGGTCCACTTCCTCATCTAGGTCATTTATATTAATCAGGAACCGTAGGGGTCCCAAATCTGATCCCTGAGGCACACCAGTGATCACTTCATCGATGCACAATATAATCCATCTACAACCATTCTTTGCCTTCTGTGGGCAAGCCAGTTCCTTATCCACAAAGCATTGTCCCCTTGCATTCCATGTGTCCTTACCTTCTTCATAAGCCTTGACTGGTACCTTATCAAATGCCTTGCTGAAATCCATATGCACTAGATCTATGGCTCTACCTTCATAAATGTGTTTAGTTATCCTCTAAAATATCAAACAGGCTCGAAAGGCACAACCTGCCTTTGACATGCTGACTTTTCCTAATCATATTATGCCTCTACAAATTTTCATAATTCCTGACTCTCCTGATCTTCTCCATAAACTTAGCAACCTTTGAAGTAGGAAGCACAGATCTATGATTTCCTTTGCTATCTCTAATCTCTTTCTTGAATAAAGGAACAACATCCACAATCCTACAATCCTCGCCCGTCCTCATTGATGATGCAACGATCATTGCCAGAGGCTCAGCAATCTCCTCCCTCGCTTCCCACAGTAGCCTGCAGTATATCCCGTCCTGTACCTTCGACGTATCCAACTTGATGCTTTCCAAGAGCTCCTGTACATCCTCTTCCTCATTATCTAAATTCTCAAGCTTTTCAGTCTGCTGCAATTCATCCTTACAATCGCCGATCCAAGTCCGCTGTAAGCCATCCCTACAGTCGTCAAGATCTTTCGCTCCACGCCTTCCTGTCCTTTCGATACAATACGCATATTTGGATCTTCAGCTCCTAGCTATGAACTTCATTCAGCCACGCTTCCGACAAACCATCAGCATCGAACCTGCCAAATTTTAATTGCATTACAATAACATCTCCCTTATTTTGTCTCCTTCGAGGATACAGAGGTAAAGCTTCCACTCCTGTATTCATCACCCTTTATGATTTTCGCAACCTGTTATCACCTACAGATCAGGTTCAGTTAAGATTGGCAAAATCTCCACCACCATCTCTATCAGTCCAGGTACATCCATGTATCTGTGCTGAACTCCCTCCTCCATGAGATTTCATTTGTAACTCTGTGACTAAGAACAGCTCCAATGACATTTTCAAGATTGAGGCTACTCGACTGTCCCAGGCTATATCAGTATATCCCAATAATAGTAAAAAAAAATCAGCACATCCGAGGAAGTTTCAAAATATCGCTGAGTGGGGCCATAACAAAAACCTCCGACCCTCTGACTGAAAGGCAACAAGACCGAGGAGCTGATTACTGAGCTCAATATGTGGAATCTGAAGGTAAATGCCCTGCAGCTTCGTTCCCGCGGATTCTACCATATAAATCTGATCAATGTCATAGTTATGAGGATTCTTTGAAATGCGTCGGCAGATATGAAATGCTCCATATTAACCAGAGCAATATGAAATTTCCGGGTATGATGAAGAATAAAATGACTGATTACCGACCGTTCTCAAGAACAAAGGGATACTCTCTAAGTAGGAAAGCACAGTCACTGTACGTCTAACAAATGTCACCGTTCTAACTGGTCAGTAGTTTACTGTCAGATTCTTACTGTGACTTCAAATCAGATATATTGCGTGTTACACGAACAGTGCCCCTCCTAAAAGTGTGCAGGACTTGCAAGAAGTTGTCGGCAGATTTGGGATATCGAACATTTATATAACGAAGTTATACTTAAGCAGAGTCTCATTTGTGCGAGACGCAATTCGGTGAGTTGGTCAGTATTCAAGTGGGGATTTGAAAATGTGCTCAAGAGGCTGCGCTAAGAAGAAATTTGGGCACAGGGATTAAGTTTCCGGTATTTTAGAAACATAGAAAACGCACAGCACTATACAGGCCTTTCGGCCCACAATGCGGGGCCGAACATATCCGTACCTTAAGGTTTACCTAGGGTTATCCATAGCCCTCTATTCTTCTAAGCTCCTGTACCTATACAGGAAACTCGTAAAATACTGTATCGTTTCCGCCTCTAGCACCGCCATACAAACAAGCTAGAGGAACTCAGCAGGTCGGGCAGAATCCGTGGAAACGAACAGTCAACGTTTCGGGCTGAGACCCTTCGTCAGGATTGAAGAAGGAGGGGCAGCGGCCCTATAAAGAAGGTGCCAGGTGAAAAAACAATCAGAGGAAAAATCAAGGGGTCGGGTAGGGGAGGCAGGGAGGGGATAGGCAGGAAAGGTGAAGCACGAAAGTGAGGGGAAAGCACTGTGGGTAGTCGAAGAAGGCATGACAGAGGTGATAGGCAGCTGGAGGCATTGTGAAAGTGGGATGGGGGAGGAAGGCAGAGGGAAGGAATTACCGGAAGGAGAATTCGATGTTCATACCAAAGGACTAGACTACCCAGACGGTATGTGAGGTGTTACTCAGTAGATGAGGCCATGCATGGACATACCGAATGGGAATGTGAAGCAGAGTTGAAGTGGGTGGCAAACGCGAGATCCTGTCTGTTGTGGCGGACGGAGCGGAAGGGCTCGACGAAGCGGTCCCACAAGTTGGGGCGGGTCTTGCCCATGTAGAGGAGACCGCACCGGGAGCACCGGATGCAATAGATGAGCCCAACGGACTCAACGGACTTAGCTGGAAGGACAATTTCTGGCCCTGAATGATGGTGAGTGAAGAGGTGTAGGGACAGGTGTAGGATTTCCGCTTGCCGGAAAAAATGCCGGGTGGAAGATACATGGGGAGGGACGTGTGGAGCAGGCAGTCGCGGAGGGAACGACCCTTGTGGAAAGCGGAGATGGGTAAAGGGGGGAAAATGTGCTTAGTGGTGGGGTGCTGTTGAAATTGGCGGAAGTTGTGGAGGATAATGTGCTAAATGCGGAAGATTGTCTTTATTGTCCGGTATTTCATTATACCCTTCAAATAATAAATGAAATCAAAGTATGTGATGTTTCAGTTTTCATTATGAATATTCACAGTATGCATATTGCAATAAATAAATAACCCCGGAGCTTTCAGACTATGTACACATTTCCTACTCAGAGCAATGATTGGTCTGCGCGGTGGTAAATAAAAATAGAAGGAACTTTTACCTTCACTTTTTACCCTGTGTTTCATCATCCCGATTTAATGGATTGTATTCTGCCAAAAGACGTTCATCAGGATTTCAATATTGCTTGGGCAAATATTGAACCAATATTTGTGCAGACCACAAATGAGATGAAACAAATTGCATAGATGTATCACTGTATGGAATGACGGATGGAGGACTGAGGATAATGTCAGGTGATGACAGAAACTTCGCTCGTTTCAATATTTGTTTATAAGGAGCCAGGGTTTAAATTCCCAAGTGTTCTGTATCGAGCTACACAACGTTTGAAATGCTCTCTGCGTTTCTTTAAGCATACTCGCCGTGAAATGCACTGAAAGGTGAACCATCGGACAGGAAGCAAGGAGGGAGTATTTAACCAAATGTTATCCATTAAAGACGTACAATTATTCAAAATAGCTTGTAATACAATATAAATCCAGATATCGCAGGAATAGGGGAGAAATGTCTCAGGGTTCAAATAAAGAGAGCTCTGCAGTTGGGGAGGGATGTGAACCACACTCTGCTGGATCTGCCCTTACACTCCCCTCAGCACACGGACCAGGCCGGTGGAGTTCCTGGTGCTCCTGGTCTATCAGTGACCACATAGATAAGTTTGTTGCTTCTGCAGAGTCATCACTGACCAGATCCTCACGGGTCATGCACTAATGGACAGGTTGAGTGCAGACATTTACTCGGGAAGGATGGGTAACTGCTTTACTTAAGTGTATGGAACGATCACGTGGGTGCAACAGGTTTAAGAATAACATTTAAAAATATGCTTGAGCAGGGTAAAAATGGTACAGCCACAAACACGAGCAGTCCAAATGAAAGGTGTTCATCCGCATAATTGCTTAAATATTTTGTTAAATCTGCTGAAGTATTTCTAAACAAATTATGGATATATAAAACTTTCATGGTCGAAATTATTTTAAAAAAAAATCCCCACACCAGCCGTTTGGCTGCTATGCAAAAAGGGTTAACTACATCTGTCATTTGACAGAATAGAAATAATGTAAATGCCACGGAGGATTTCGACGTCACGTCTCTCTCATATTCATAGCCGTCCGACTCACCGAGTTCTCTCAGTGTCAACGTGAGCAGCCGCCCCGGCACTGACAGCGACTGTAGGATCCACCAGCCGGGACAGAGAGGGCATACTTTGGGGAAAGAAGCTTTGCTGGCTCCGGAATGGATCAGTGTCGACGAACAGCCGTGCGGAATGTAACAGGAATTCGGCAGAATCCACTCTGGGCTGCTGAATTTCTCTTTGCAAATCATGAGTGGATTACCTTGCATTTTCGAATCGTGTATGCAATAAAAGTAATTCGGGTGATTTACTACCCCGTCCTCGCTATGGTTGCTCTTCCCGGTGAGTCTCTCTCCAAAGCTTAATTATTCAACTATATTAAATTGCATTCCTTTCATTCTAATGTGTACAACCAATGTCAAATTACTGCTACTGTCATACACCAGACATTACATCTTCAGCACTTTGAAAGCTGCAACCGATGCTGTCCACTGCGGCTTTTAGAAATGTTCCGATGTAATCGTCAATGATCTGATCGGCAAACTGTGTTCAATCTTTGCTCAAATTGGTTTAGGGCAGAGCTTTTGATATTTTGCATCTGTAGACGTTGCTTCATTTTATTTCCACCATCCTCGCCTCGGGAATATCTGGTGCAGAATCAAGGTGTTTTCTCGCGTTGTGTTTCCATTGAATTTAATCTGATCTTAATTCCGTCAATATTCCCGGAGACAACTGCTCTGTTACCTACTTGCGATGGTCACTATAATCTGAGATCCAAATCTGCACTATTCCTTCAGGCATCTGTTCGGACTGTGTCATCTGCACCTCAGGGTCACTCCCCAGCAGAGACAATCAACAGGCGTGCTGAAGCTTCTTACTGTCCTACCATGTCATAAACCGATCATTCCCTCTTTCCACTTCTCCCAGGGCCAGCTGTGTATGCTTAAACTCTCGGGACGACCAGAGAACCCCTGGTCCTTTCTTCGCGGTTCTGTGCTGGCATTCGTCCCACTGCAGCTCCACAATATCTAAACTTATCAATTGTTCCGCTGCTTCGGAAATCCCCATTGTCCTTTCCTGTCTCCACCAAAGTAAATATTTTATTTTCCTTGGTTCCCTTTTAGATTGTCACTCTGACTCTCTGGTGGAATTGTGTAATAATGAAAGCAAGGAGAAACGGCCCATTATTTGTCTTCTCCTCAAAGAGTTAAGCTACTGTGAATCCTCCCACCTCTCTCATTCTCTGGTCATTTCAAAAAAAGAAAATTGATCCTCATATCAACAGCATATGCTTCGGCGTAATTGCTAGAAGTTTGTAATGATTCCTTGAACTCCGTTTAAATTTTCTTCATCAAAATGAAAGCGATCACATTTTCCAATATCCCTGCGTTAAAATGCTGTTGCCATGACTCACGCTCCCCTGACCAGCCTCCTGACCATGTTGTCTGTATCATAGTTATATCTACGATTGGAATTCAACGTTGGGAAAATGCCAATGTCCGTACTGGTATTTGGAGGGCGCACTGGACACAGTGATTTACGGTAATCTTCGCCTAAAACTGATTGCGTTCTCCTATTGCGATACAAAAATACCCTGAGCTAATATTTTTTGATATCATCGGAGTTTATATTGGACTGTGAACTCAACACTTGCTCAAATCTAATAACATATCTGTAAACTGAAAGATTGCGAAAATGTCACGACTTTCTTACGGTGCTACTTTGGTTTGGTGATAGAAGGGGATCACAGTTGCGGCTAAATAATATTTCCACAGGAATGGAATAAAATGCATGAGAGTGAGGGAAATGTCGTCAATACGGCAGGTGTTTCTGAAGGGGATAAAATACATTGCAGGAATTATTCCAAGTGAGTACGATCTGAGCAGGTAACCTTCGGTCGCTGATCACATCATTTGATGCCGGAAAGTCAGCTCTTCCACTCAGCGTTCCAAGCTTTATTTCGGCTGCTTTGGATCAGTTGATGGGTCGTGTGAAAATTGGTTCGATACCGCAGCTCTGCTACACTCGCTCAGTGAGCGAATTCGACGGAGCTACTGCTGACAGGATAATCAGTGACAGTACCCTATTGATTAATGTATAGGATAGAGGAGAAGTCGGATTGTTAGGATGCCCAAGACCTTTGCACAGTACTGCAGTAATTTTATGCTTTGCGCTGCGATGCTGCTGCAAACAAAATAATTAATTCATTGACATAAGTGAGTGCTGATGAACCTGATCTGATATGTTTCTGGTGTTGACTGACAGTGGGAAGAGAGCACGGAGAGAGGAATCATAGTTGGGAAAAGGAGAAGATAGAGGGAGGGAGCGGGAAGTACTATAGAGACATTCTGTAATGATCAATAAACGATTGTTTGGAATGAAATTACCTTGCCTGGTGACTCAGGACTGGGTGTGTTTGCACCCGTGACAAACCGCCCCGCAGTCCTCTTCTGCCACATCTCCGCCCCCCCCCCCATAGCAAAATTGTTTGGTCCCGCCAGATTCGCAAACGCGCTTTCTGCCCTACGTTGATAAATATAGCCGTGTTCAATAGTCTTACGCAACCCAGCTATATTATATATGCGTAAAACTTTTGCACATTACTTTATCATGATCAAGGACGGGAGACTGTCTTTGATCAGAACAGAGTCAGTGTTGTGGACATTTTGATAATGGCAATCACGTTTCAACGGAATTAGTATTTGACGCCCCTCATCCCACTTTTCCCTGAACATGTACGACATTTTCTAATCGTCAGTGATCGTCATCTTTGAAATTTAATGCTATTTCTTGGGTCCACAAATATTCCTCTCGACTTTTCACTGATTTCTCCTAATAATTGCTTTTCAATACATTTAAATACCTTCCGTGTCAGACTGTAGGGGGCGATGGTGCTGGAAGAGGACACAAATGCAGGACATAAACACGTTTTGAAAGATTAATTAAAGTAGAGTTTATTTCGCTTTACAAGGAGAACCGTGACGCAAGGTTTGAACTCGGACTGGGAGGCTTGGAGGAACCCAGACCATGGACTGGGAGGCTTGGAGGATCACAAACCATGGACTTTGAGGCTTGGAGGGACACAAACCTTGGCTGGGAGGCCTGGAGGATCACAGACCTTGGACCGGGAGGCCTGGAGGAACACCGACCTTGGACTGGAAGACTTGGAGGGACACAAACCTTGGACTGTGAGGCTTGGAGGAACAAAAACCTTGAACTAGGAGGCTTGGAGGAACACTGACCTTGGGGACTTGGAGGAACACCGACCTTGGACTTGGGACATGGATCACCACAGCCAGCACTTGCTACTTTGGACTTGGAACACCGGGGCCAGGACTGCATACTCAGTCACAGAACATGAAACACGGAGCCGGGACTCCGCCTTAAAACGCCAGGCATGGAGCCAAGACTCTTCTTCTTCAAAGGACAGACTCAGACGCAGGACATAAATCTCTGAGTCGGGACTCTGCCTTAGGACACCAGACATGGAGCCGGAAATCTTTAACACTGGGGTCAGGACCGTTCTAGGGTACAGGGCAGGGAACCCTCTTTAGACAGGACATGGACACGGAGACAACACAATGACAGTCCATTCGAGTAGCGGCAAATGGCCTGCCTACTAAAGTGGATACAAGACGAGAGATCGGTACCATCACCGGAAACAAATTTGTTCCAAGCTGCGGGAGCTCTTACCTCACCCCGGTGTGTTAACCTTGCCCGGTCCCACTCTGGCAAGGGAATGCGGATTGCCGGCACTTGCTGCGGGAGGAATGTTGGCTTACTCCGGCAAGAAACTTATTTGGCTCCAGCTTCATGTCTTTGGCTCGCGGTAGCTGCAGTGACTTCGCTAATGCTCCATAACACGCTCGCCCGAACGGCTGAAGCCAGGGGCTTGTAAACTGCCGGCTCGGTCCAGAGTGAATTACCTTAATCACCACGCTCGAGGGACATTGGAAACAGGGAATTAAAGGGGAACAAGGAGTCAATGGTCCCGATCATAACACAACCTAGTTCCTTTTAAAGGGAAACCGATCCGGACCATGACACAATGATGCAATGACACAATGGTGCAATGATGTTCTAACAAGACTAAACACAGAAACACATGGGATATATTATATGTCCATTTAATGGAGAACGCTTCCTGATGCGTACTAACTGATTTTTTGTATGCTTCTCACAGTGAATCTGGTGACAATTTTAATCCTGTCCTGAGGAAAGTGCGGTCTCTCTAGAGTTGTCACTCCTTACCTGATTGCTATGGCAGCAGCAGATGTTCTGGTCGTCGTCCTGGATCTCCTAATCAGCAAGATTCCGAATGGTTACGCGCCATTCGACGTTTACTTCTGGTCTCTGGCTATACCGGTCTGTAATATACATGCCGTCCTGATTTACATCGCCACCGATTGTTCCGTCTGTTTCACAGTCAATTTCTCCTTTGAACGATTTGTGGCCATATGTTGCCAAAAGCTGAAAACAAATTATTGTACCAGGAAAACGGCGGCTCTGATTCTGGGGACAGTGACGTTGATCAGCTGTTTAAGGAACATTTACTGGTATTTTTGGCTCGCAGGTTATTATGCACTGATGATTGCTTCATATATTTCCTTGCCTTCCGGGTCTTTGCCCCCTTATATCTTGAGGCTAATAGACGTATTTAATTACATCCACATCCCCGCAATCCCATTCCTGCTGGTTCTCCTGACGAATGGATTAACCGCCAGACATGTTTTAGTCACCAGCAGTCACCAGCAGGAGACTCCGGTGTGCTGACAAGGAACAGGGTGCCAGAGACCCGGAAATGGAAAGCTGCAGGAAATCCCTCGTTTTACTGTTGATCATCTCTGGCAATTTCGTCCTGCTGTGGGCACCGTATACTGTATATGCTGCGTGGACCCAGCTTTTAGGGTATTATACGTCAATTTCTCCGCCTGAATTTCTGCGAGATCTGGGCTCAATGCTGCAGCTTCTGAGCTGTTGCACAAACAAGGCTCTTTACGCCGTCACCCAGACCAAGTTCAGGGAGCAACTGAGGCCCGTAATAAAATATCCACTGGTTATTTTTGTTGCGAGAATAGGGCGTTGACGAGTTCTAATTTCGAGTACAGTGCACAGAGTTGACCATTTCCCTACAGGATTAATGTAAACAAGATCGATGGAGCACAGAAAAATAAAGTCAATGATGTTGACAGGTCTGGAGGATCTGTGTTATAAGGAAATAATGAGTAGGTTAGAAATTTATTGCTTAGAACGTATAAGATTAAGGTAATATGAACGGACGTTTACACAATTAAGAGGTGTATACATAGGGTAAATGAAACTAGTTCTTTTTTCCGGCTTATGTTTGTGGAATACAACTAGAAGTCATGGGTTAAGTGTGAAAGGTGAAGTGCGTGGTGAGAGTGTGGAATGAGCAGCCAGCGCAAGTGGTGATCGAGATTTCGATTTCAACCCTTCAGAGAAGTTTGGACAGGAATGTGGATGGGGGGCTACATGGATTCATTCGGTCTGTCTCCACTAATTCTTCCCGCATCGCAGGCAACTCCTGCAGCAATACAGTCCGTCGTATTCCATGTTCGACTCGATACTCACGCGCTTTAATATCGCGCATGATTCGTCACTGTGTTTCGCCGATATTCCTTGCAATCTAGATCGGAAAAACTTTGATAAAGGTAAAACCAATTACGGCAAATACAACTCCAGGTTCGTCAAGACATACTCCGCTGATGTAAGGTTATTGAATGAATCACGAGTACGCTGACGTATGAACTTCCCAGTCTATTTTGCTATGATTCTCCTCTTTTTTCTGTCTAATGTTTCTGCACAGTTCTATCTGTAGGTTTCATTTTACTCAGCCTTGTTATTATTTACCTTGGCCTACTTCATTGCTCTGTATAATTACTTGAGTTTTATGACCAGTACACTGGACAAGATTTTCACAGAATCTCGGTCTATTTGACAATATTAAACTGATTCCATTTCCATCCACCCGCGGTGTACCAAGGAACCTATCTAAGGAATACTTCCCACCATGCAGGAGGCGCAGTCCCTGGAAAAGTCAGGCCACCCACATTGAACTGCTTTGTCCGATCCACGGACAGAAGTCAACGACATCTCACGGGATCGCAAATGTATAGAATAGGAGAAGGTGTCACACCACTTCCGGCATCAGCAACTCTCACTCACTGAACTTGATGATACTAGTTCCATGTCCTAAATGTTCATCCAGATACTTCTGATGTGTTGTCAGACTCTGTGATTTCATCGTGTTGCAGATCGGTTGCAAATCTTCCAGGGAGGAAAAAAATCCGATTCTCTCCGTGTTCAGTACCCTTTATAATCGTCTTTGCTGCCTGACCTGCGACGCCAGTCTTGCCTGCACTGCCTATTTTCTGCCGATAATTGTGATGCCCTGAGCCTCAGGGCGTGTCGCTACAGCTGACACCGGACACCGGACTTTCTATCCAGACTTTCTTCTGTCTGGGTTTATTTCTGCTTTAGAAGTATTAATCTCACATGTACCGAGAAGCAGTGAAAATTTGTCTTAGGTTTCGTTCCTTGAAATTCCAATGATATCACAGTGTATGAAGTAAAACAATTTAAACAATATCACATCTCAGTCGGTGTATACTCTGTCTCAGGTAAGTAATAGCAGCATGCATTTTAATTTACATGGAAATGCTGGGCTGGTGATTCATCGTTCAGTGTCTCCGGGAAACTTTTTTTATCTGGGAAGCCATTCTGTTCTTACTTCGTTGTGGGCAAGAAACCCGGATGAAGTACAACGGACAGTCTTTGCTGTTGCTATTTACAAATCTCTATTGAGGACATTCCCTCTCGTCCTAGACTCACCCACTACTTGAACCAACATTTTCACATCCATTTTATCTCGGGCTTATGATATTCAATAACTGGACGAAATCCACCCTCATTCTTTTGAACTCAAGCTAGTACAGGCTTAGAGCTTAGAGCCGCCTTGTATGTTAACCCTTTCATTTCAGGAATCATTCTCGTGAATTTCCTATGAATCCTTTTCAATATTGGCTCAATTTTCTACAAGTAAGGGGCACAAAACCTATCAGAATTCTCCATGTACCATCTCACCAACAAAACCTCAGCATCAGATATTTACTCTTTTATTATTCTACTCTCCAAATGAATGTGTGGGTTGTATTTATCTTCCTGATCTCCGAATCAATCTGCAGGTTATCCTCCAGGAATAACATGGTTTAAAAAATGAATTCTCAGTTTCGAAAGAAAAACACAATTCCAGCATCCAAATCGTTGGCCGATACCTGAAACTCAGGAATCCTTATACAGACCCCTGCTGAACACCATTATCCACTGGCAGCCTACCAGGTAGACCACTTTTATTCCGACTGTTTTCTCAATGTTGTCAGCCAACCTTCTTTACACTGCAATATTTCCTGCAATGCCATCAGGTCTGATCTTGTTCAGCAACCTGATGTGCGGCGCTTTGTCAAAGGCCTCTGCAGATGTAGGTAAACAACATCTCGTTTGTCTATACTGACTGTTACTTCTTCAAATAGTCAGGAAAGTTTTGCCTTTCAGGAAAGCGTACTAGCATGTGCGTATTTTATCATGTGTTCCCGACACTCTCTAATTTCTGGCTAATGCGCATAATTTTTTGGGTTATCAGTTACTTTACCTTCATTTCATGTTCCGCTCCTTATTGGTTTAATTGCCTTGTGTTAGTTTGTGTTTTAGAACAAAAATCTTCCCGCTCCTCTAGTCTTGCACACTTGTTGAGCTGCTGGATCGCATGTCCTTTGTTATTATGCTGCCTTTGCCTCTCCAGACACACGTGATTGGTGTATTACCTCTGGAATATTTCCTCCTGCAGATGAATGTGTCCTACGCCTTCTGATTGCTGTCTGAAACTCCGGACATTGCAGCTTTGCCACCATACCTGCTACTGTCCCATTACCATCAACCTTCCCCAGATAGAAACGGATGTCTCTGTAATTCCCTTTATTCCATTATAATTTGGACATATCTAATTTTAGCTTCTCCCTCTCAAACCGCAGGATGAATTCTATTCTATCATATTATGATCACTGCTTCCGAAGGGTTCCTTCACAGTGCCGATCAAATCTCAAAACCAGATGCATCCTTTCATTTGTGATACCACGGGAAGCCATCGCTCCAAGGAACAACGAATCCGCCAAGGCAAGGTTACAGTTCAAATTTATACGGCGAATCTAATCACACGAGATCAGCAGGCCTGAAGCCACTGTTTCCACAATCTACACAAAGTTATCATTTACACAATAATTTCCTCATTAATCGGAGCATAATAAAGACCTTTAATAACGCTGCCTCTCAGGCAGCGGCCAACTGTTCCTCTTTAATAACATTGATCTATTATTAGTGCAAGTAAAATAGGCTCATTCTGCTTCTTATCATATAATGCCCATGATTCCGTTAACCTTGGTCATTTTTCCTTCGACAATCTTCTCCTTTTTGTTTGCTAGATCCATCCCACTCCTCCTACTTGTCCGGATTCGGGACTTCCTAATCTGAAGAGAGCGGCCACATGTCTATACACGCGTTTTCATCACATTAGGAGTCAAAAGATGGTAGTTTCAATTGAATAAACATTGACACGTGTCCGGGGCAGAACCATGGCCTTAAGGCACAAGTACATCGGATAACCAGTACAACATTTGAAATTAACGCCAATATCAGACCGCAGAGTGTCCTGTGATGGCATAGGTGACTCCGACCACAAAATTTAGGGTCATACGATTTTGTAAAGCTATTGTGCTTGCAGCTAATATATCAGCGGATAATTATTTTCTCTTCAATTACGTAATCTCCGGAGTTAAGGCAGTTTCATTTTTTAGTGGGATGTAGTCACCCGCGTCAGTTCTTGAGCTGTTCTCCCTGCCGCATGCAGAGGAAAAGTAAGCATCCGGAACGTTTCTGTAAGCGTAATCCCCCTCTTTCTTCGCGGATGGGCAAGGGGTGTTTGAGTTATGAGAGAGAAGTACTGCCGGTAATACAAATCCAGGGTAGCGACATCCAGTCCAGTTCTGACGTAACCAGGGGTAACGACGGGTATCCAGTATTTGCTATTTATTAATCGTCAGCACCTTTCAGAGTTGCAAAGATTACGGTACAATAAGTCAGTCTTCTCTCTGCAGCTACTCCTTCCTATTAACTGACACGGCCTTTTATTTTTTTCGGCACCAGCACTTTTCATCTGTTTGAGTAGCGACAGACAATCGAGGCACATTGTGATTTGTTAAATAATCGATTGGCATAGACCATTCACAAATCAATGTCCATTAATTAATATCGAGCTGATTGATATCCATGTAGTCTTGTTCTTCTGTTGATTATCTTCTCTATCCTGTAGCCATTCCTTCCCCTTGTCTGGCCATTAATAGGAGTTAAAGCTGCTGGCTATTTTAAAGAAGCATTCTCGCTCGGTTTTATTGAAGGGAAGAGGCCACAACGGGCATAATCCCTGCTTCATGCGGAGGAATCTCCCTATAAATTCAACAACTAACTAAATTAGTTGCATATGTTGCATATACATAAGCTAAGCCCAAATAAGCACCATAGGATTTCCCCGGCATAGTGAACTCGAATATTCAAAACAACCAAAGTAATGAAAGGAATTCAACTTTCCGACTTCAGTGCTTCAGCAGAAGGTAACTTGCAGTTGGTGTCGTGTATCCAGTTAGACTTCCACAGCAGTCCTTGTCCCCAGGATCACCTGATAGGCCCTTCTTAGCAGAGACTTTGTTAGGCGTCGTTTCATGTACAGGGTCTCTAGGTTGAAAAGCCTGAGTACATTTCTTCCTCCCCCGCCAGAGGTAGGGCGGCACCTGCCTGTCCTTGATTTGCTCTTATTGCTTAGCCGAGTGTTTTAACAATTTCTATGGCTTCCTCATCGATCCAGTACAACGACGTTCGTGCACTATTCAAAGCAGACGCCACCCCGCTGGTACCGGCCTTCACATTAATTTCCGGAAGCCAAGTTTATCGTCTTCGGAAGCCACCATACTTTTGCTGCACAACGCTCTGACAGTCCGGCACGTTTTAGCTCTCACTTTATCAATTCTTGTCCGAGTCACCTCATGTTTAGATACACCCGCAGTGTCTATGTCAGTACATACAATCAGGCTCTGCATTTATGTGAATCTTACCACCGCATTAAATAGTGACGTGCACATCGTGTTTTATAGTATTGCTATTTTTATTGTGTTTTTATATGTGGTGTGCATCGGAATCCAGTAATAATCGTTTCACTCTTCTTTATGCTCTCCAACTGATGGGTAACAATAAACAATCCCAAACCTTGAGAATTGTTATCGGGTTGGAGTGACAGAGAGATACAGACTGATCAGAGAGCAAAATTAATGCCGAAAACGCACAAACGAAACAATAGTTGTCGGCATTCTAGTACCGTTACGTATCGGTATTTCTCTGAATAGGTTATTCAATGAAAGTTATTGAAAGCAAGTCAAATCGAAGCTCTTATGCGATCTTCAACTATCGTCACAGGGTCATTATTCCCTGACCGGTGATATTCAACAACTTCACAATGAGCAGAAAATAATGTGCTTTCTAACGACTTTTCGAGTTGGTGGTCCTGTGAAGGCAATGACGGGGTAGGAGTGCGCTGGAGTGGGCGCTGGTGAGGGACGGGTGGTATCAGCGATGAAAGCTAAAAAGAATCGTCATGAAACCTAGTACATGAGTACAAAGGAACTTTCAGACATAGCATAACGTTTACAGTTCTCAGGTCACTGCAGTCCAAATACATTTGTCACGGCAATGAACAGAGCTGACAAAGATACAACTATCAACAATGATCATTGTTTACAGGACAGCATCTGGACAACGTATGGGTACACATGATCTTTACCACGGGGTCAATGCTCCAAGTAACTTTTGAGGGTGGATGCAGTGTAGAGCTCGCGAAAAAAGGCTCCAGACAACAGGAAATGAAGTTCCACTAACGATGGAAGGATGGCTGGAATCTATTCGGCGGATAGATTTAGTTCCCGCAGTACGGGAACCTCCTTTTGGGAAAGAGAAATCAAAATTTGATTCCGCTGATGGTATGTTAGCTTCATCTTCATTCACCATTCACGGTAGATTCTAACGGGAGGCTTCAAATGCAAAGGAGCCACAACTCCCCTCAGGCAAAACAACGCAGGTCGCTGAAGAAACAGCCCCAGGTAGGACACGTGGTAGTGAGATCGGGACAAGGAAGAACCTGGCCAGCGTTGACTCCTTTCTAGCTTTTCTATTCTTTGTCCTTTTTTGGGGGGCGGGGACGTCCTGGAAACTTTGTAAGTACACACAGGCGTTTTAGGTTGTGTAAATTTATTTGTGTATTAGATGATACAATAAGCACAGAATCTGCCCGTCCTTAACTAATCATTATAACTGACGGGTAATCTTTCACACAGTATAAAGTGGTGTCAACGTGGGCAAAACATCGTTCACTGAATGGCCTATCCGATGCTGTATATAATGTTCTCCATTTAATTAAATCTTCACAACATCCCCAACTTTAAAAGCACCGTGCACTAGCTAATGTGCCAGTATGATAAAATGACTGCTGAACGATTTTTGCCATGACAATTCAGTTTCCATTGAAGATTTTGAAATGCGACAAGAAATTTAGCCGCAGGTATGCAGAACATTATCCACGGAGCAACTCTTATTTTGGAATTAATGAGTAGAGTTTTGGTTTCACTACCTGACCCCTGATACCTAGAACTTCCATCATACTGCCAGTATCACGGCCAACATTGATGCAAAACATTTATTCAGTCCGTCCGCCATTTCATTATCCGCCATTACTACCTCTCGATCATCGCTTTCCTGCCCGATTTCCACTTTCGCCTCTATCTTTCAGTTTGTCTATGTGACGATACTGTTGGAAACTTCTTTAATATTATTTGCTAGCATAATTTTGTATTCCTGGTTTACATTCTTAGTGACTTTTTAGTTGCCTTCTGTTGTCATTTAGAAACTTCCCAGTCATTGAATTCCCATTAATTCTTGCTCTACTACCTGCCTTCTCTATGGCTATTATGTTCAAAATGTCTTCTCTTGATCGCCACGTTTGTATCATCTTTCTTTTAGAACACATCTCCTCTTTAGGGTCGCAAACTCGAGGAAATCAGCTTGCTGCGTTCCACCAGCATTTTGTGTATGTTGCTTCGCCGAGTCCTGACGAAGGGTCTCGGCCCGAAACTTCGACTGTGCTTCTTACTATGGATGCTGTCTGACCTGCTGCGTTCCACAAGCATTTTGTGTGTATTGCCTCTCTTTGATATGTTTATATCCCGTTCCTTCAAAAATTATTTACGGAAATATACAGCCGTTGCTGCTCTTCTGTCATTCCTGTCAATATTCTAGGAGATCTTGGAGTCCCTGTTCATCAGTCACTGAAGGTGAATGAGCAAGTGCAGCAGGCAGTGAAGAAGGCTAACAGAATGTTGGCCTTTATTACAAAGGGAATTGAGTACAAGAGCAAGGAAATCTTCTTGCATTTGTACAGGCACATGGTGAGACCACACCTGGAGTATTGTGTACAGTTCTGTTCTCCAGGGTTAAGGAAGGACATCCTGGCAGAAGAGGAAGTGCAACGTAGATTTACAAGGTTAATTCCTGGGATGCCAGGACTGTCTTACGCAAAGAGGTTAGAGAGACTGTGCTTGTACACGCTGGAATTAAGGAGATTGAAAGGGGATCTAATTACAACATATAAGATTATTAAGGGATCGGACAAGATATAGGCAGGAAATATGTTCCAGATGCTGGGAGGGTCCAGTACCACAGGGCATGGTTTGAGAATAAGGGGTAGGTCATTTAGGACAGAGTTAAGGAAAAACTTCTTCTTTCAGAGAATTGTGGGGGTCTGGAATGCACGGTCTCGGAAAGCAGTGCGGGCCAATTCTCTGGATGCTTTTACGAAGGAGCTTGATAGATATCTTATGAATAGGGGAATCAAGGGATATGGGGACAAGGCAGAAACCGGGTATTGATAGTAGATGATTAGCCATGATCTCAAAATGGCGGTGCAGGCTCGAAGGGCCGAATGGTCTACGTCTGCCCCTATGGTCTATTGTCTGTTGCCTGTTGTTCTTTTTCAATCAATTCTGGCCAACTCCTTTCTCATGCCTCTGTAATTCTCTTTACTCCCCTGTAATTCCAGTGCATCCCGTTTCAGCTCCCTTTTCTGATGTTTCAGTGTGAATTCCTTCATGTAGTTATCATTTTCTCCAAAGTGCTCTTTTAGCAAACACCCTAATCAATTCTGGCTAATTACACAGCACCTAATCTAGAATAGTTGTTCCCTTCCCCTAGTGGTCTCAACGACAAGCTGCTCGAAAAAGCCACCTCGCAGGCATTCTGAAAATTCCCACCATTCCCACCATCAAGCACAAACCTGATCTTCCCTGTTTCCCTGCTTATTGAATTCCACCTTGACTCTTGCTACCTTGTCCTTTTAGCATGCATTTCCTATTTCCCGTTGTAATTTGCAGACCATATCCCTACTCTTGTTTGTGAGGTATGTAATGTCCTGAATCATGGGAAGTTCCGAACTACAGATCCGCTGGGGTGTCCACAACACTCTCTGCTGAGTCCGGCGCACTTCCAGAAAATATAACACCGCCAGTCCAGTATTCACATATTTCGATTTTGCCTGCCTTTGCAATCTTGCCCTATCATCAGCCTTACAATGCTAGAAGTCTCATTACACGTTGCACTGTTTGTCAAGCAACTACCACATTTTCAGAACTATCACGCCTGTTCCCAGCCCCCTGCCAAATTAATTTAAACCCACCTTAAAAATTCTAGCCATCCCATTGGATTCCTGTGTAATCCTTCCCTTTTGTATAGATCGTACCCTCACAAGAATCTCCTCCACAATCTCAAATGCAATCTCATTAATGTCAGTGAGCTAAACGGTAACAATTCGTCCCAGTGTTCAAGGACCCCAGCGATAATAATCACTCTTCAAAGATTTTCTGTCTGGCGTCAGTGGTCGCATAGCCAGCACTTGTAATATACACGACCCTGCACCAACTCACATGGCTGCACGTGACCCTGATCGTGGGGTGGAGCCAGAGTAGCGGGTTAAGCAGGTGGGCTAACTATGCTGAAGTGGACCAGCCGACTAGCGGAGGAAAGGGCATCTTACATCACTTTATATTGTCTATCTGCACAAAAATAATTCCGTACATTTTTCCGTGGAGAGGTAGATAAAGAACCTAAAGAATGAAAAAAGGTGCAGCTTGTGTTCAGTGTTGCAGATAATGAAACACCCCGGGGAACCTAAGAATATCACTTGCAGCTTTATACAGATTTCTACTTTTTTGATGTCCGATGCTGTCAATAATATAGTAAATTTAATTGTTAGCATATACAGCATGCATCTAAACAAACAGTGGCATGCAAAAGTTTGGGCTCCCCTGTTCAACATTTCTGTTACTGTGAATAGTTAAGTGAATGGAAGATGAACTGATCTCCAGTGGTCATAAAGTTATTGCCGAAACATTATTTTCAACATTTTACGCAAGATTGGTGCATTGTTTTTGCTTTGTACAATTTAAAGTGCAAAGAAAGGAAATGAGCACCGTGCAAATGTTTGGGCAACCAAAGAGATTTATTTTCTCAGATAACTTTTACCAAGGTCTCCGACTTTAAATAGCTTGTTAGGGTTATGGCTTGTTCGCATTCTTCGTTAGGAAAAACCAAGGTGATGCAAATTTCAAAGCTTTATTAATACTCTAACTCCTCAAATCTTGTCCCACGATCAGTATATCTGGACTCCTCTAAGCAGCTGCCTAGCACTCTGAAAATCAAAATAAATGATTCCCACATAGCAACAGAAGGCTACAAGATGATAGCCATGCGTTTTCAGGTAGCCGGTTCCTCAGTTTGTAATGTAATTAAGAAATGAACGGTTAACAGGAACGGTGGTGGTCAAGTTGAGGTCTAAAAGACCAAGCAAACTTTCCGAGAGTACTGCTCGTAGGATTGCCAGAGAGGCAAATCAAAACCCCGTTTGACTGCAAAAGACCTTCAGGAAGATTGATCAGACTCTGGAGTGGTGGTGCACTGTTCTACTGTGCAGCGACACCTTCATGGAAGAGTCATCAGAAGAAAACCTTTCCTGCATCCTCACCACAAAATTCAGAATTTTGCAACCGAACATCTAAACGAGCCTGATGTATTTTCGAAACAGGTTCTGTGGACTGATGAAGCTAAAATAGAACATTCTCTTCTCCACATGTTAAGCACGTGGGTAGACCGATCATTCTTTGGCATTTGTTGTAGCCACTGGCACGGGGAACATTTCACCGGTAGAGGGAAGAATGAATTCAATTATATACCAGCAAATTCTAGAAGCTAACATCACTCCGTCTGTAAAAACCTGAAGATGAAAAGGATATGGCTTGTACAACAGGATAATAATCTTAAACACACTCCGAAATCCACAATGAACTACCTCAAGAGGCGCATGCTGAATGTTTTGCATTGACTGGCACAGTCCCTCGACATAAACAACATCAAGAATCTGTGGATAGACCTCAAAATAGCAGTGCATGCAAGACGGCCCAAGAATCTCACAGAACTAGAAGCCTTTTGCAAGGAAGAATGTGCGAAAATCCGTCAAACAAGAATTGAAAGACACTGAGATGGCTACAAAAAGCGTTTAGAAACTGTGATAATTGCCAAAGGGCGTGTTACTAAGTACTGACCACGCCGGATGCACAAACGTTTGCTTCGGGACCTTTTCCTTTTTTTTGTTATTTTGAAACTGTAAAAGATAGATTAACTATAAGTAATCTTTATTAAAATATTGAAGAAATGTGTCATATTTTACTTTATGCCTTTTGGAAATCAGGTCATCTTTTGCTCGCTTAGCTATTCACAGTAACAGAAATTTTGATCAGCGGTGCCCAAACTTATGCGTACCACTGTAATTTTAACATATTCACACTTAAAATATTGTGAAAAAAGCTGCAAATAAATGTTCAGGTTTGTGATGTTTCAGCGAGGCCGTGTAGAACAGCAAAGACAATTATTGCACATCACCAATCAGATGAATTGCAGTCTGAAATAGATGTAGTTCACCCGTTGTAGTTCAGCACATGCAGTGTCATTGAATTCGCCACGTGTTTGTGCACAATAAAATAAGACACCGAATTAGAGAAATGGTGGCTGCTTGTTTCTGTGTGATCTACAGTGGGGGAAGAATTGTCCAAAGTTACAGCATTCCCTTTGCTTGCTAATAACTACAAAGTATTCTCATAGAAATATGCTGATGCCCCTGAATCCTATCCCTGAATCCTACCAAGGCATCCTATCACACCGACTCTTTACACCAAGCGGAACAGCATCAGCTACCGTACAGTGGCAATGTGCGTATGACTGCGGCGTGGCCTCTTGTATGGGATACGGGTACGGCCACGGGTTGTAAGGAAAATGTGTTTTAATGTTATTCCATGCTTCTTTCTGATTCAAGACATCAAGAATTCGGAAGGATGTGAGACACAAATGCTGAAGATTATTAAACGACTGCTTAGTGAGGATGATATGAGAAATACCATTCAGCCCCTTGTGAAAAAGCAGGAAGACTGTGTGCAAAGCATACTTAACGACTACGAGTCATCTGATACAAATTGTGCTGGATGGAACCAAGTTGCTGATAACTAATTACATAATTCTCTGTCTCTTTCTGTCTCTGTCTCTCACACTATCACTCTCTGTCTTCCCACACCCGAACGTCTGCCTTTCTTGTCTACTCACCACAGAAGTCCAAAACGAGAGCACGTTTACATAGTAGCTGGTAGTCGTTTCTCTCTCATAAAACTTCCTCATTATAAGTTAATACCTCTGTGCTTTTGAAACACTGTTTTCTGTTTCCCATTTGTACCAACGCCAAGGAGGATACAGATGCGATTTTCGACTAATTTACCTCTTTCCTTACACGAGATATTATAAGGAAAATACAAATATTGGGTTATTATTTTTGGACCAGCTTGTTCGTCTTTAAATTGTGTTACCCCTCCGGACCGTTATGAGATTTATTTATTTACTTACTTATTTATTTGTAATTTCAGGATATGTCAAAACTGCAGCACGAATCTACACAATTGTTCTTCAACTACAAGGTAAACAAAGGATTCACTCTACCTGTCATTTCATGGAACATAATAGGCATCTGCTTTTTCAAGGAAGTCTGCTGACGTCGATCTAATTAATAAGCGTCAGATTCACACAGTTCCCCCAGTTTCAGCGAGAGCAGCCTCTACTGGCACGGGCAGACATCGGCAGCGATACAAAGAGGGAGAGAGTAGCTTGTTCCGTAATGGATAAAAATCTGGGAACAGCAGCGTGGAATATAACGGGAAATCGGAATAATGTCTTCTGAATGGTTCCACTTATTTTTGCAGATGATGGTTGGATATCAGTAGGTTTTCGAATCACGTATATGTTTATCACCATTCGAGTGATTTTCTTCCCCGTCCTCGCCATCATTGCACTTCCCGGTGAGTCTATTTCCAAAGTTAACTTAAAAAAGAATACCTAACCACGCATTTTCCTCCTCAGCTGTAACTCTCGGAATAATAAATAATACCGCTGTCACACATATCAGGTGTTAATTAACTTGTTCTTTACTGTATGTACGTCGATCATTTACTGTCCTGAGGAGCCTGTCTAAGAGTATATGTGCTAGCAGTTGTGATGATCCGCAGCCGGTTTCCGAAAATGATTTGACGTATCAGTCGTGTTTAATGGCCCTGTGTCTGGATTCGGTGGGATTTTGGAGAATGTGGTTAGGGGACCAGGGATGCTTTCCTGTAATTGAAAGGCTGAGGTTGAACGGTCCTGCAAGGGATGCATCCGAAAGGGTATTGGGCCAAAGAGCCTAGCCTCGGAATAGATGAGCGTCCCTTTAGGAGAAAGATGAGGATGAATGTCTATTGCTAGTGGCAGAGTGCCTTTCGAATTAATTGTCAACAAGCGACTGTCGTAGCCACATAACTGGGCATATTTGAAGCGGAGTATGATAGGTGCGTAATTAACAGGGGGATCAAAGGTTATGCAGGGAGTGCAGGAGAACGGTGTTGGGAAGGAAATACATTAACCGTCATGGATCTTGTGCTTTGGCCCCTTTGCCCCATTAATGCTCTGTATGCAATTAGCAAATTTCTGATGAATAAACTTGCATACAATTGTTACACGCCGCCGCCTGACATTTTTAAAGAACACCCTATTTTCAACCACTCTATCCTTGACTCAAGAGTGTCTGTTGTGAATTGTGTTTCCCTTCCACCACGACCGGTGCTGCCCTCACCATTCTCTGTTGTGATATCACTCCTTCCCAACCAAATTAAGGGAAGAGACTGGGTCTCCTTGTCCTCAGGTAAAACGCCAAGAACATCTGCAAACAACATATTCTCCATAACTTCCACCATCTCCATAGCGTCTCTACAACAAGGCACGACATCCCCTCCACAACTTCGCTGTCCGAAGATTGTTCACTGACGACCTTATTGTTTACTCTTCATTGCCCACAAGTCTCCCCTATTTCTGTCACCATAATTCAGATATTATCTTTACAGAGGCACTGGTTGTTCAAGCACAACGGAGACCACATTGGTAACATACTTCACTTCCAGTGTCCGCTCCTTACAAGAAATAAAATGCTCATAATCTATCCACCTAAATTTCGAAAGCCAATTGTCAGCAATGACGTCATTTTGAATCCCTGTCAGGCCAAGATCCTACCGATGCCACGGACAGAATTGTCCTGAAAGTCGTTATGAGCTTGAAGGAGAGACATTTCGGGACAAAGGCCCCAAAGAACGACCACAGTTACAAGGCAGATAGGGCCATTGAACATTGAGTTTTGTTATTGTATTCGTAATAATATCGGCAATGACCGAGACGGCTGCCAGAAAAGTTCGCTGTATTATTATAAATCTTCGCGTTGTAATGCAAGACACAGACACTGAAGTAAGAGGGAGAAGACGAGGTGTATCATGAAAGCAAGTAAAGTGGGGAGGAAACGACGCTGGACAAAACACAGGCCCTGGGCAAGACGAGGAGACAGGGTATGAGCCAGGACTAGAGTAGTAACGTATGACCTAGACGAGGAAATAGAAAATGGGAACGAGGAACCTGGACAAGGATTCCGACCCAGAGACTGGACAGGGGCCCGGAACCTTGGTCTTCACTCTGGTTCTTACTCCGGTTTTAGGCTAGCGCTGAACGTGGCAAGGCAACAGGACGAGACGTGCGTGCCGGATGCGGGACTCCAGGACTGGACGAGGACATGAAGCTCAGATTTGGTTTTGATCGAGGGAGAGCAAGAACACAGAGCCTAGTTCGAGGGACAGCAAAGCAGAAGCGGGGAGAGGCGTAGCTGGACGCGGATACTAGTCCAAGAGGAGACTGGGACTCATTGCCTTGGCTACGACTTGGATTTGGACATGGACTGGAACCTCCTCGGAGCCTTGGATTTGAACTGGAACCTCTTCGGAGCCTTGGATTTGAACTGGAACCTCTTCGGAGCTTTGGATTCGAACTGAAAACTCTTCGGAGCCTTGGATTTGAACTGGAAACTCTTCGGAGCCTTGGATTTGAATTGGAAACTCCACGCAGCCTTGGACGTGAGAACCGAGACTTGGACTGGAGCGCAGGAATAGAGAACACAGAGCCCGGACCCCTCTTTGGAAACAGGACGTGGGCCAATGCTTCACACAGATCAGGATGCCTCCTTGGGGCAGGACATAGCACCGGGATTCATACGCGGTCACTAAACACAGGGACTCAAAGAGATAGATCCAAGCTCAAAGATAGATAGTTACTTCTGTTGGCGTGGCAGGGCTTCGGTTTCACTCCGGCGGCTAAACTTGACGGCGATACAGGCGAGGATGCAGTCATGGGCAAGGCTTCAGGCGTGGGTAGCAGGCAGGAGTTCAGGCGTAGGTATCCGGCAAGCCTTCAGGCGTAGGTTTCAGGCTGGGGTTCAGGCCAGTTTTCAGAGGGAAAGAAGGGAAAAGTCCAGCCTCAGGGTAAAGGCAAGAACGCTGACTACACGGACCGGACCATCTGCGTCGCTCATTATGCTTTCGCATCACTGACAGAACAACAATATATGAATTTAAATACGTCTGTCAGCTGAACCATACTACTAAAATGAATCGCAGATATCACTGTCAGTAATGACACTGGTTATCCAGATCTAGCTCAGATTATTTTCGATTGGTGTATTGAATTGGCAATTCTCGCTGATCTGATAACAAATACAGTGACTATAGAACACCCTTGTAATCATGAGTACTGGCATGGATCGCAGGTATGTCTGTTATATTTTATTATTTTTTTTAGTTCTCTAGGCGGTGTCACTCTTTATTTGTGCTGTTTCCTACACGCATGCAGAGCTCGTCGACTTCATCAACTTTGCCATCATCTTCCACCCTGCCCTCAAATTTACCTGGTCCATTTCCGATACTACCTTCCCATTTCGCTATCTTTCTATCTTAGGTCTACATTTGTGTTTGTAATGCTTGATTTCAAACGGTTTATTAATGGAAAAGGTATGGCTCCCAAAACAGTCTTAGCCGAAATAGCATCGTTTCTTTCTCGTTGCCTACTTTCTTGTATTCTACGTCTGTAAGTTAATACCAATCATGAAAAAGAATGCATGCTAGGCAATCCGCTTCATAAAAAACGAAATTCGTAAAGTGAAACAATTTTAGATATAGCAGAGACTGAGACACATGAGAGCAGGTTGAAAAAATGAAGGCAACGAAAGCTGTGGGAGCACGCGCGCGTGCATTCGCGCGTGCACAACTGATCCGGCCCGCATGAAGTCGCATTTCTCTCAATCCGGCCTGTGACCTAAAATGAGTTTGACATCCCTGCTCTACAAGATCTGACAAGTATGGATGGAGGGAAGTTACAGTGTCTTGAAAATGTACTCACATATTTCTTATTTTCCACAGAATAACCCAAAACAGGGGAAACTGTAAAACATTAGAACTAAAACTCAAAAACTGAAATTTGATAGTTCAGAATTATTCATTGACTCTTGCAGCTATTACAGCCAGTAGAATTTTTGGATAAGTTTCTATTAACTTTACACAACTGAATGAAGCAAGACTTGCCCCATTCCACCTTTCAGAGTTGCTCAGACTGCGCCAGGTTAGTTGGCAGCGTCAGTGGACAGCAATTCTGAGGTCTTTAGAGAGATTTGATTGGCCTAAGTTCGGAACTCTTACAGGGCAATTGAAGGACAGAGTAACTCAGCTATAAATTCATGTCTTTTTGTCTCCCGCCCTACTTAAATAACAGAGAGATAGTTGCAATCTTCCATTCTGCTAGAACAATTTCAGAATTTAGTGATTTTTTGAATGGTCGTTACTAATGACTTTAGCATCTCCTCAGCTATCTCTTTCCGAACGCTAGGGTCTGGTCCATATAGCCCGGGTGACGTATCTACCGTCAACCCTTTCATCATCCCAAGCACCTTTGCATTAGTAAGAGCAATTGCGCTCGCGCCTGCCCTAAGACACTTTGGACTTTTAAGCAGACTGTTAGTGCCTTTCAGAATCAAGGTCAACGCATAATATAGAATTCATCCGCCAGTTTTTGAAGTGCATTACACCCACACCGCGGTCATTTTACAGTGTGGCTATATCCATATTTGTCTCTCTTACACTGTATATTGGATAGAGACTTTTAGTCTATTATTTCATGTACGTAAGTAGTGCTCCTTACTGCGTGTTATTTCTGTTGCATTCCACATTAAAATGACTGAGAGCATATCGAAGTGGCATGGCCCAGGACTGAGAACGAGAAAGTATCCGAGATTTGGATGTTTTAAGTGCCGTGCCAGATTATAAATGTGGTGTCATGGATGCCCCGAGTTCCCCGTTGAAGGGGGAGGAGGGGGTATTGTCACATCCCGATCGACAATTTCCCATTTTATCCTAATTTCCTTTGATTGCGCCACCGTTCCGACATTTAATTTCCCATTAGTTTCTAATTCTCTTTGTTGAAAGAGAACACACCTGATTTCCATCAAAACCTGAAGCATAAGGATCCCGGCTTTCCAGCCACTTGGTTACAGCCAGATCCTGGGTTTTGCTTGTGTTCTAATTCACGTTTCCCGGCTGCTCAAGACCATGTGTTCTAAGTTTTGCTCCAGTTTCAAGGTTTACCTATGAAACTCCGTCTGTCTGTATCAAGGCTCCGTGTCAAGATCCCTCCTGTTTGTTGTTTAACGTTCACGTCCGCATCAGATTCCTAACTCAATCTCCATGCCTGTGTTCGCTTCATTCGCTCGTTGCAACACATGGGCTTATAGGATTAGGAAGACAGAGTATGCTTGTGAGTAAAATTAAGAAGCTACAATGAATAACAGAGCCTGACGGGAGTTATGTACACATCTCTCAGTCGTAACGAGGATGCGGGCTACAGATTGCAGTAGGGGAGATACAGGGAATGTAAAAAGGCCGAAGTTATGGTAGCCATAAAAGTTTCAATGGTCAGGACGTTTGGAAAAATTAGGTTGGTGTTGGATCCCAAATGCTGGACTTTGTAGTGTTTCTGCACGACGACATTTAGAGCAGCTTGTGATATAGCACGCTACAATAAGTGCAAGCTGTATTTGCTGATGTATAATCAGGCTGTGATCAGAATTCACGCTGCGGTTTGGGAGGTAGTAGGTACAATCATATGAGTATGACAGTGCAGTACCATATAGGCAGGAGAGTGCAACTGGCCAAAGTTGATTAGAAGGGGGCATGAGCACAGACGATAACGGAGCAGCAATGCCTGGTGTCTCTGGGAGTAAATCAGAAGGCACGAGATAGATAAATGTCAAAGGTGAAGAAATAGTGTAAATGGAGGAGGAGGCAAAAAAACCAACATAACTTATTCAATAACTGAATAATTTGTAGGAAATTAAAGGATTAAAAAATAAGAACTAAAAGCAATAAAGCAGCAATAAGAAAAGGTGTAATCAAAAGTTACAAAAGGTAATGATATAAAAGACAATATCAAAAGCTTTTTTGGGTGTGCGGGGACTAAAATACAGACATCAGTAGAATATGATTCTGAAAAGTTCGTGATTAACAACGTCCGACAAATTTACTAAGCATTTTGTGTTGATCATCATTCCGAAATACACCATAACCATGCCAACATTTTGATGTCGAGGGCACAAGTGAGAGTAGTTGCCAATACTGGGAAGAAGGTGGTTGGTAGCCGACAGGTCAGGAAGTGTCTGAAATGATTGTGCAGGCATTAGTAATCGATAATTTTCAATAGTCACGAGCTTCTTGAATGCTATCAGGGAATGTACATTTACAAATGCCACTCCGCACTTTAAGAAGGGTGTGAGGCAAAAGACGGGAAATTATAGGCAACAGGAAACACAGATGGATAACAAAGGCCAATTCATTTCATTCACGCAGGTATCACGTGTTCAAAGCCACAGATGCAAATTCATCCACCTACAAAAGTCAGAGGACTTCCTGGAATCGGGCGGTGAAGTGGGACAGGGAGAAAGAGAGAAAGAGAAAGGATGATAAACAGAACGTGGGTAGCTGTTTGCGAGGGAGGGCCAAAGAGATGCCCGGCCCTTTGTGAGGGTGAAAATTCTGTTTGTCTGCAAAACATTCCAAGTTATTTGCCCTTGCTTCTGTGGCTATTACAATTCTAAAACTGACATCCGTCTGGTTAATTCTGCTCTGTTATGTGCTTCTATTTGCCAGCAAATGCGAACAGACTGAGAACAGAGAGGTTTTCTCATTATCGAACAGGTAACATCTGGTGAAAGGTCACAGGCTGGAAAAAAAGGTTTTGCTGGAATGTTACGTGTTGTGAGGGGACGGGAAGAACGAGAAAGTGGAGGACTGTAGAGCTGAGAGAGGAGGAGAAAGAGTCACAGAGTCCTACAACACAGAAAAAGGCCGTGCGGGATTTGAATTTGCAAGTAGATTGGGAAAATCAGGCTGCTACTGGATCCGAAAAGGAGGAAATATTAGAATGTCTATGAGATGGCTTTTTACAGCAGCTTGTGGTTGCATCAGTGATGACAATATGAACTGATTATGCATCTGCGTCTTTATTTTTCACTGTGGACGACAGTATGTCAGAAATGCGACAACGTAGGAGGGCACCGTCGGTGTGGGTGACTCAAATATGTATGTATAACTTTGCCAATTTATATCGTCCATAAATGTGCCATATAGCCATATAAACATATAAGAATTACCGCACGGAGACTGGGCATCTAGGCCCTTCTAGTCCGTGCAGAACGCTTACTCTCACCTAGCCCCAACGACCTGTACTCAGCCCATAACCCTCAATTCCCGCCCTGTGCACATATCTATCCAATTTTATTTTAAATGACAATATCGAAACTAGATCTACAACTTCAACTGGAAGCTCTTTCCACACTGCTCCCATTCTCTGAGTAACGAAATTCCCCCTCGTGTTACTCCTAAACTTTTGCCTACTAACTCTCAAATTATGTCTTCTTGTTTGAATCTCCCCTACTCTCAATGGAAAAAAAGCCTATCCACGTCAACTCTATCTATCCCTCTCATAATTATAAATAACTCTATCAAGTCTCCCCTCAACCTTCTACGCTCCAAAGAATAAAGACCTAACTTGCTCAGCCTTTCTCTGAAACCCGATTCCCACTACTATTGTTGGCAGAAGTTCAGATGGTGATGAGGAGGTGAACAGGAGTGAGATAGATCAGCTTGTTCTGTGGAGTCAAAACTAAACAGTTTGTACTTAACGTCAGTGAGACCAAGGTATTGACTGTAGACTTCAGGAAGTTGAGGTCTGGGGAACTCATACCAGTCTCCGTTAAGGGATCAGCAGAGGAAACAATGAGCAGTTTCAAGTACCTGGGCGTCAACATCGGCGAAGAGCAACCCTGGACCCATCATTAATTCCGGAGAAGGCAGGCATTTGCTATAATTCATTCGGAGTCGGAGGAGTCTGGATTTGTCTCAAAGGAATTTGGCAAATTTCGGATAGGTTTACCGCAGGGAGCATTCTTACTGGTTGCATCACTCTCTGCTATTGGGTGAAGGTGCCACTGTTCAGGATCACAAAAAGCCACGTAAGGTGGCAGACTCGTCCAGCTTCCAGCCTCCTGAACAGCAACGACATCTCAAATAGGCGATGTTTAGGAAGGCAGCATGCAGCATTAAAGACCCTTTGCCCAGAGCATGCCCACTTCTCATTGCAACCGTCAGGAGGATGTACAGGAGCTTGAAGCCACGCACTCATTGTCTCAGCAACAGCTTCTTCCTCACCGCCCACCACCATCAGGCATTAATGAATCATAAAGAATTTGCATAGATCTGTCAAGAGTTATTGGATTCTGGAATGGTCCTGGAGGTCTGAAAATTGTAAACATCGCTCCACTCTTTAAGAAGGGAGAGTGGCAGAACACAGACAGGTAGCATGACGTCAGCTGTAGGTAAGACATTGGAATTTGTTATTAATAATGAGGTTTTGGGGAGCTCGAAGACACATGATAAAATAAACCGTAGTCCGCATGGTTTCCATGAGGGGAAATCATTCTTGATGAAATTGTTAGAATTATTTGTGGAAATAACAGACAGGAAAGTAGTCAGTAAATGTTAACTGCAAGGACTTTTAGTACGTCTTCCAAATGATTTCGCAGATGACGCTAGAAACGGAACAACCGTGATAGGGGATTGGCTGATTGGAAAGAAACAATGAGTAGGTAAAAAGTCGACTTTACTGGTTGGCTACCGGTGACTACTATTGTTCGTTCAGCAGTTGCTGTTGGTTGGGGCCAATTCTTTTCACATTATATTCTGTCAATGATTTACATGGCAGAATAGACAGTTTTGTGCCAAGTGTGTGGATGATAAGTGGAGGTGTTGGTAGTTGTGGGAAAGTTATGTATCTGATTAAAACTTCGAAATATTAGGAGTATGGGCATTAGGTTTCCCCCATCTGTTTTTTCTCTATGCATGGAAGATCCTCCGGAGGGTCAGTTTACTTCATTGCTACCCTTTTGCTCTTCATACAGCTGCAGAATTCTTTGTGATTATATTTCTCCTAGTCTACCAGAGAAAACTCATGCCTTATTTTAGCACTTTTGATTTCCTCCTTAAGTGCTCACTGGCATTTTCTATACTCAGGTACCTAAAGTTCCTTCCATTCCCTAATAATTGTGCACCCCTTTCCTCCTCGAACGGAGGAGCTGAATATCTCTTGTAAACCAGTTTCCAAAATCTATTATGGTTGCTGTTTTTATTCTGACAGGATCACACACACTCTGTTCTCTCAAAATTTCATCTTCGAAAGCCTCCACATGCAAATCATACTTTTTGCCAGAAAACAACCAGTACCAATCGGCACTTGCCACATCGTTTCTGGTAATGTGAAGACTAGCCTTTCTGAAATTTAGAACGTCAACCGAGGAGCAGAACAATGTGCACCTTAATTGCCTTTAAACTGAAGACTCGAACATCGAGTCGAGTGATTCTGGGTTAGAATCCAGCTAGTTCTTCGCAAACTTTCTGCTGTGGGTAGTGTTTCGAACTAGCGAACTCGAACTTACAAACATGACCTGCAGCGTCTCATTCCCCAACAGCAGATCAAGTATCGGACATCCTTGCTCTGTCATGTCGAAAACAGTGTATCCCTGGAACAATGAGCAGATAGTGGAGTATTATTTCCGCCTGCAACCTTGTCTCAATAGAGTCATGTTTCCACGTGGTGACCACACCAGTCTCTCTGCCAATACTCCTTGCATTGAAATACACATTGAAACACACACAACTCAGAATATTAGTCTCGCTGTGCTCAAACTTTCAGTTCTGACTCTGTATGCAGACATCACAACATCATTCCCCGCAACCGCTCTACGATCTGTTCCATCACTCATGTTTTCAACTCACACCCGCAACTCCAGTTTAAAATCAAGGCTCCCTTGCAGCGGGATGACAAAATCTTCACCACTTCTCTCCTAACTCCAGCACTGGGCCACGCACAGAATGGCGAGTTCGCTTAATCATAATGTTATATATCGTTTGCAAGTGACTATTTATGCACAATACAAAATCTCCTCAGGAGCTATGGCATGCGGAACGTCCGACCGCCTCCACTTGCTCCTTTAGATATCCCTCTCCTACTATGCAATCCAATGTCTCATCGGGAACTGTGGCGAGCAGATTTGTCCAGGGCCGCAAAGGAAGCTGGATTCCTCATGATTAACTTTCCAGTTAAATAAGTTGTAAGGATAGCAAATGCAAGATTTACATTTCATTCGAGAGGAATAGAATATCAAAGGAAGGATGTAATGTTGAGGCTTTATGTGACATTTGTTCGATTACATTCGCAATATAGCAGGTAGTTTGGGGGCTCTGATCTGAGAAAGGATCTGCTGTTATGGGAAAGGGTCCAGAGAAGGTTCATGGGAATGATTTCGTTAATGAAAGGGAGGAGCTTTTGATAGCTCTGGATCTGTCCTCACTGAAGCTTATAAAAATGATTGGGGATCTCATTAAAGCCAGTTGCATATTAAAACAGAGCCTGAGTGGATGTGGAGACGATGTATCATATAATCGGGGTCACTAGAATCAGATGGTCCTTAGAATAGAAGAACATCCCTTTAGAACAGTGATCAGAAATTTATTTTGCCAGAGAGTGGTGAATATGTGGAATTCATTGCCCTTTGCAGCTATGAAGGCTAAGTCATTGGGTATATTTACAGCAGAGATTAGTAGGTTATTGATTTGTAAGGGTATTGAAGGTTAACGGGAGAAGGCATGCATTATGGCAGAGTAGACTCGATGACTCGAATGGTATAATTCAGCCACTATGTTTTACCGAAAAATAACACAAGCCATAACTGTCATATCCCCATTAGTGTACGAGCCAAAGGTAACAAGATCAAGGAACACGAGATGTTGAGGGAAATTTTGAGGGTTGGGTAAAATGAAGAAAGGAGATATTTCGCAGGCAGAGTGAGATAAATACAGTAAGTATGAAAAGTATCAGAATGGTTAACAAGGACATTTGAGTGACAAGGATGGATGTCATGAAATATCACTGTTAGAATTGGTGAAGGTAAAACCAAGGGTGTTTTCAAAGCAGATTTGGGGAAGATTGTAGCCAGCGACAGCAGATTGTCCATTAGTGAGGTGTCAATCTGTGCATGTAGCATGGAACTCTCATAGATGAACATGTCATCGATGTACACAAAGTGAAAGGACCTGATTGTTTAGACTCCCAACTGCGGGTTGGAAGGGTTTGGATATTGTTTGTCCAATGTGGTCAGGAAAGTTTCCTTCATCAATATGAAGAACTTCCAACTCGACAGAGAGTGCCACTTGATCTCCTCTTTGGGAATGAGACAGACCAGACGGCAGAATTATGTCTCTGGGTGAATCCAGTGATCACATTTCCATTAATTTCAAGACAGCGACGTAGGAGGATAAGGCCTGTCCTCAGACTGAATTTCTAAACTGGAGAAAATATACATTTGATTGAATCAGAAGGGATCTGCTGGATGTGGATTCGGTTAAGTAAGAGACTCTTGGCAATAGGAGGATATCAGAAGTGGAATATTGAGTGTATGTTCACCTGAGAATAATAGGGAAAGCTAACAGGTTCAGGGAACTTCTGTATCGAAAGATACTCAGCACCTGGTAAAGAAAAGGGAGACACAAGTCAGGTCTAAGCAGATCGATTCTAAGCAGTTCGGAGTTCAAAATTCAAAGTTCATAATAAATATCCTGCATGTCACCATATAAAACACAGAGATTAATTTTCTTGTGGACTCACACAGTAAATAGAAAAAAAAAAGCGCAATAGAACCCTGATTGATTATTTTGTGGATGTGACTAAACACATTCAGAGAGGTTGATCAGTAGATGTAGTGTATGGATTTCAGCAGGTCTTTCATAAGGTGCCCCATGCAAAGCTTATTGAAAAAGTAAGGAGGCATGTTTTCCAAGGGGACATTGTTTTGTGGATTCAGAAGGCAAAGTGTGGTTGCAGACGGATCATATTCTATATGGTGGTCGATCACCAGTGGTGTGCCTCAGCGATCTATTCTAGGAACCCTACTCTTTGTGTTTTCATAAATGATCTGGAAGAGGAAGAGGAGGGATAGGTTAATAAATTGGCTGATGTCACAAAGGTTGTGAGTGTTGTGGATGGTGTGGAGGGCTGTCAGTAGTTACAGCCGTAAATCAAGAAGATGACACACTAGGCTGAAAAGTGGTAGATGGAAATCCAACCAGGTAAGTATGAGGTGGCTGACTTTTGTAGCTCAATTATGATCGTAGATTATAGTATTAATGATAAGGCTTTTGGCACTGTGGAGGATCAGAGGGATCTTGAGGTTGGAATCCATAGGACAGTCAAAGCTGTTGTTCAGCTTAACTCAGTGCTTAAGAAGTCATTGGCCTTCATCAACCCTGGGATTGAATTTAAGTGCCGAGAGGTAATGTTAATTCTATACAGGACCATGGTGAGACACAACTTGGAATATTGTGCTTAGTTCTGGTCACCTAACTACAGGAAGGATGTTGAACCGATAGGGACGGTGCAGACAACACACACCAAATGTGCTGCTGGAACACAGCAGGCCAGGCAGCATCTATAAGGAGAAGCACTGTCGACGTTTCGGCCAGAGACCCTTCGTCAGGACTAACTGAAAGGAAAGATAGTAAGAGATTTGAACGTAGTAAGGGAAGGGGGGACAGCGAAATGATAGGAGAAGACCGGAGGGGGTGGGATGAAGCTAAGAGCTGGAAAGATGATTGGCGAAATAGATACAGAGCTGGAGAAGAGGAAGGATCATGGGACGGGAGGCCTCTGGAGAAAGAAAGAGGGGGAAGCACCAGAGGGAGATGGATAACAGGCACAGTGATGGGCAGAAAGAGAGGGAAAAAGGGGGGAATCTAAAAATATCAGGGATGGGGTAAGAAGGCGAGGAGGGGCATTAACGGAAGTTAGAGAAGTGAATGTTCATGCCATCAGGTTCGAGGCTACACAGCCGGTATATAAGATGTTGATCCTCCAACCTGAATTTGGATTCATTTTAACAGTACAGGAGGCCATGTATAGACATATCAGACTGGGAATGGGACGTGGAATTAAAAAGTGTGTCCACTGAGAGATCCTGCTTTCTCTGGCGGACCGAGCGTTGGTGCTCAGCGAAACGGACTCCCAGTCTGCGTCGGTTCTCACCAATATATAATAGGCCACACTGGGAGCACCGGACGCAGGATACCACACCAGCCGACTCAGAGGTGAAGTGTGGCCTCACCTGGAAGGACTGTCTGGGGCCGTGAATGGTGGTGAGGGAGGAAGAGTATGGGCAGGTGTAGCACTTGTTCCGTTTACAAGGATAAGTCCCAGAAAGGAGATCGCTGGGAAGGGATGGGGGGGACGAGTGGACAAGGGAGTCGCTTAGGGAGCGATCCCTGCGGAAAGCAGAAAGTGTATGGGAGGGAAAGATGTGCTTGGTAGAGGGATCCTGTTGGAGGTGGCGGGTTACGGAGAATTATACGTTGGACCTGGAGGCTGGTGGTGTGGTAGCTGAGGACAAGGGCAGCCCTATCCAGAGTGGGGTGCCGGGTGGAAGGGGTGAGAGCAGATGTGTGGGAAATGAGGGAGATGCTTTTGAGAGCAGATTTGATGGTGGAGGAAGGGAAGCCCCTTTAATTAAAAAAAGAAGACATCTCCTTCGTCCTGGAATGAAAAGCCTCATCCTGAGTGCAAATGCGGCGTAGACGGAGGAATTGTGAGAAGGGGATAGTATTTTTGCAAGAGACAGGCTGGGAAGAGCTGTGATAGTCTGTAGGTTTATAGTAGATATCAGTAGATAAGCCGTCTCCAGAGATGGAGACAGAAAGATGAAGAAGTGGGAGGGAGATATCGGAAATGGGCCAGGTAAATTTGAGGGCAGGGTGAAAGTTAGAGGCAAAGTTAATGAAGTCAATCTCAACATGCGTGCAGGAGGCAGCGGCAATGCAGTCGTCGATGTAGTGAAGGAAAAGAGGAGGACGGATATCGTATAGACTTGGAACATGGACTGTTCCACAAAGCTGACAAAAAGCCAGGCATAACTAGGACCCATGCGGGTACACCCTTGGTTTGGAGGAAGCGTGAGGAGCCAAAGGAGAAATTGTTGAGAGTAAGAACTAATTCCGCTCGACGAGAAGAGAGTTGGTAGAGGGGAATTGGTTAGGTCTGGAATCCAAAAGGAAGTGAAGAGCTTTGAGACCGTCCAGGTGGGGGCGGAGGTGTATCGGGACTGGACGGCCATGGTGAAAATAAGGTGGTGGGGGCCAGGGAACTTAAAATCAGGGAAGGGTGCAGAGGCGATTTACAAGGATGTTGCCTGGATTGGGGAGCATGCCTTTCGAGAATAGGTTGAGCGAATGTAACCTTTACTCCTTGGAGCAACGGAGGGTAGATATGTATAAGATGATGAGAGGCATTGATCGTGTGGATAGTCAGATTTATTTTTAATATTTTGATTTTTTTCCCCAGAGGTGAAATGGTAATCACGAGAGGACATAGTTTTATGGTGCTTCTGGATAGGTACAGACTAGATGTCAGGGGTATTTTTTTTACGCAGTGAGTGGTGTGCATGGAATGGGCTGTTGGCGATGGGGGTAGAGGCAGATACGATAGGGTCTTTTAAAAGACTCCTGGATAGGTGTATGAAGTTTAGAAAAATAGAGGGCTATGTGTAACACTAGGTAATTTTTATTTTCAAGACATGTTTAGCACAGCAGTGTGGGCCCAAAGGTCTGTATTGTGCATTTTGTTTTCTGTGTCTTTATGTTTCTATGTAAATTCAGTACAGTACGACTCCCAATAGGATGAGCAAACAACCATTGTGGAAGTGACAATAAAACATGCAAATGCACAAAGAGAAAAATCAAGTAACAACAACAACAATAATAATAATAATAATAATAATAATAATAATAATAATAATAATAATAATAATAATAATAATAATAATAATAATAATAATAATAATAATAATAATAATCACATAACAAAGTAATCAGTATTGGGATCATGAGATGAAAAGTTCAGTGACGTGTCGAGTAGATTTATAGCCTCTAGGTCAAGAGCCTATTAGTTGAGGGGTAATAAGCTTTCCTGAACATGATGGTGAGTACTTAGGATCCTGTACCTTCTTGTTAATGGCAGTAGTGAGCAGCAACCATGGCCTGGATGCTGGAGGGCCTTGATAACGGATGCTGCTTCCTGTGACAACGCTCCATAGAGACGTGCTCAATGCTAGTGAGGGTCCTACTCGTAATAAACTGGGCCGCGTCGGCTGCAGTATTTTAGGCATTGTTGTATCCATCCTAGGCAAAGATGCTAACAGTCAGTGTATTCTCAATCACATTTTTCAGCCTAATTCTCCTGGTGTACCAGATCCGCTGCAAACAATGATATTCTTGTACCCACACACGGCACCACCAAACTGGATTTATTACACAAATTTGCTGCTCAAGTTAACCACATTGTGTTTGACATTGTTTACCTGGACTTTAATAAGTCTTTATGCAAGCTACCACATGGAAGATTGGTCAGAAGTTTAATTCGCTAGGCATTCAGGATGAAGGAGTCCATTCGATTCAACAAAGGCTGGGTGGGACAAGCCAGAGAGAGGTAGTAGGTAGGCAGCTCACAAACTATAGGCCTGTGGCTAGTGGTATCAACGGAGATCAGTGCTGTGTCCGTTGGTTGTCATCTATAACAAGAATTCGGATGATAACGTAGTACAATAGATCAGCAAATTTGCTGATGACTACAAGATTGTGAGTGGAATGGAGAGCGAGGAAGTCGATTAATGTGAAACGTTTAAGGGTAACATGAGGGCTCCTGCACTGAGGGGGTCTACTAATACTGTCAGTCGTATCTGCACCATGGATTGAAAAGGGCTGGATCGAATTCATTGCTGGTGAGTGTAAGATGTTGCAATTTATTGGACAAAACACGGTAAGACTGTGAATGTTAGGCGTTTCTGCAATATACAGAACAACATTTCCTTGAAATCAGCGTCACAGGTAGATGAAGTTGTAAAGAGAGCTTTAGGTACATGGTCCTTTATAAATCACGGCATTGAGTGCAGGAGTTGGGATGTATGTTGAAATTGTAAAATATGTCAGTGAAACTAATGCGTGAAGATCGGGTTCACCTACCGATAATGAAGATATCCATAAGCTTGGAAGAATGCAGACAAAATATACAGGAGGCTTGTCCGTACTTGATGACCTGAGCTGCAGGGACTGTTTGCCCAGATTAGGAATGTATTCACTGGTGTGTTCAGTGGAAAGGATAAGACGAATTAAGAGGAATCAGAGGTGAAACTTTCCTATGAGTGGAGCAAGCTACTAACGGAAGTCGTACATGTACGTTCAATAATGACATTGGGGAAAGCTTGGCCAGTTGGATGAGATGAGCGATATTGGGTCAATGAGGTATGGAGGGCTTAACCATATCAGCCGAACATAACAGAGTAAATGTTCTCTTCCTGCCCCACACTGTCTAACTGAAGAGATAATCACTGGTGAGAGAAATTTATTTTCCCGTCCATCGTGAATATGACGTCGTTCATTCTGAGTCTGTGACCCATGGTAATAGAATCTCATTCAACGGAATGATCCTCCCAGCAATCGCGCTGAATTACCTGAAATAATTGATCAATTCTGCTCATAATTCCAGAGAAAACAGTCCCAGCTTATTCGCTTTCCCCTTACACATACAGCCTACCATCTCTTGAAGCATTCAAGTCAGTGTGAGGAAAAGTCCCTTTACTCTCTCTGTTGCGGGGATAACTTTCCTGAGGAACTGTAACTAGAAATGAAAAAAAAAAACTTTTAATGTGCATTCAAGCAGAGGGATTCCTTTAGTGAGGCATCAATGGCTTAATGGTCAGCCCACCGTCGCAGAAAAAATGTCCTGCTCCTGTCCTGCAGCTTTGTATGGTTTAACTGAAGAAGGGATCACTGACTGAGGACATAATTTTCCCACGCATTCCTGATTGTTCCTTCAATCTGGAACCATGACACACGGTAATTTAATTCTCATTCAGGGGAGAAATCCTTCCTGCAATTGATCTGAGTGGTCAGAAAGAATCCAGTATTTCTCCTCACAATTCCAGGGAATACAGATTCACTCTCCCCACAAGCAGCAAGCGGGCCATCCCGGGACTTAGACCTGTCAGTGTAAGCAATAGTCTCGCACCCTCTCTTTAATCGGTAGGACTTTCCGAAGGAAATGTGACAAGACCTGGAACTAATATTCAAGATTAATTCTCACCACAACTTGTAGGACACGTCCCAGTAAGGCAGCTCTATACCTCTTCTACAATACTCCTGCATCACAGCACAAGATACTGCTTTTTGCTTCCTAATTATTTGCGGTACCTATATGTTAACGCTTAGTGACATGTTGAGAAGGACCGTGAGGTCCCTCTGAACCATTCAATCTGTTCCCATATATATATATATATATATGGATTTTTTAGTTTGTTCCACTAGGAATGGATGGCCTCAGATCTCCCACTTCCGTCCACCACTAAATCATTCCATCACTTCTGTCTGCATCACCAAACCATGGCTGCACCCTTCTCACCACTAACCCAGCCATTCAGATCTGTGCAACAGCGACATGGATATAATAAAGTTGGTCCTCACATTGAAAACTTCAATGTAGACTGTGAACAGTTGGGGTCTCACACAGAATCCCTGAGTCACCTAAATGTTTCAAAGTGGTCCATTTATTTCCTCTACCTGACATTGACCTGCTGACTAATTCTCACCAAAACATATTATCAAGAATCACGCGTGCTTATCCAAACCCTTTTTAAGATCATCCAATACCACATTCATCAGTTCCCAATTTTCCATCTGTCTGTCCAATCCTGAGCCCACACTGACTCTGCCAGCCCAGTGGGTGAGGATCTGGGACTTGGTCTGTATCTCTACCTGTTGGATACTTGTACAGAATTCAATGTAAATATCGACCAAGTAAATATTGACGGTTCAGTGTAAACCTTTGTATTAGTAATCAGTGTCTCGGTCTTGGGTTCAGTGTGGGACTGAGTCTTAATTTCTCTGTTGTCTGAAACTGTGGAACTGATGACCTGTCGGTGTCTCTGTGCTCTGTAATACAGCTTGTGTGTGAGAGCGGAGCGGCTGCTTTGGTTCCTCGGCAGGAGGGAATATCGGTGTTGATTGAATTTTTCCTTGTGAGTAGGAAAAGGAAACAGGGTCTGTCAGGGAGACGGTTGCCAAAATCGGCTGTTGCACCCTGTACCATTGTCAATCTGTCGGTATGACTCTCTCTTTCTTTGGCGCATGTATAACATTGCATGTGACGCTTGTCTTTCTTTTATTCACTTTCAGCTATCCTGCGTTATTGACCATCCTATCTAAATCTCCCAACTTAGAGACAAAATTTTTATATTCTATATTTAATATTTCCTTTGCACATCGAAGCATTTCTTCGTAATTTTCGTTTGAGCTCTAACAGCTTTGAGATGCTCTAAAACGCCTCCTACATGAGCAACATCTCAAAATGTTTGAGGAACATTGTTTGAGGTGCTTTGTCAACACATTGTGTGTGGTGCCCTGGATTTCCAGAATCTGCTAGTCATCTCCTGTTTTGTACATCAGCATCGTGGTCGTCAGAACACTGCCATCACGTGTGTGTGTGTGTGTGTGTGTGTGTGTGTGTGTGTGTGTGTGTGTGTGTGTGTGTGTGTGTGTGTCCTTCTGTGTGTGTGTGTATTTTTGTCTGTCTGTGTGTGTGAATGTGTGAGGAGGGGGGCAGGATGAATCTGAAAATAGAAAACCACAGGGACGGAAGTGAGGGATCGGACGTGTCGTTGAACTGTGCTTACAAGTGTTTAATTAGTAATCAAAACACTGAAATCTGTAAATGTGGCTGTTTCGGGTCTTTGTCATTAGAGCTCTGACATTCTTTTCACTGGATGAGTCACCGCTGAGGTAATGCCTAGGAATTTATAAGTACTTCTCTTCATTCGGTCCAATATTTACATCTTTTCTCCAGAGAAAATAAGTTGAAATGCCATGTTTGTTTAAGTGACTGTGGCCATTCAGTCAGCGCAGTAACCGTAACTCTGGAGACTGATGCTTTGTATAAATCAGCGCCGTTCCGAGTACATTAGCTAAGAGTTTCTGACGAAGCTGTGAATTCAGGAGCAAAATAATTGGCAGATTAACACCGAAATGGCGTATCCAGTCCTCGGATAGGAGAAGTTTACTATCCTTTTAATTTAGTCTTTGGAATTCCCGGTAATCCGCCGTATCAGCTGCCGTTGGTGGGAATTGAATTTGAATATCAATGTAGTGATTGTTTCTGTCGCTGGTTTCCATTGCCAGATGTCCAGTCCAATTATTCGGAATTCTAGGGATGGAATTGAAACCAGCGACTGTGGATTCTGATACCTGGCTCCAAAAATAAACCACTGTAAGAATTCAACGAATCCGCCAACATCGGAAGACCTCAGTGGGACAGGCAGATATCTTCCAGCGGTTTGTGTTCAATAATGTGATGTTCGGGTCTCTGTGCTTCTGGTCTCGAAGCAGTTACCCTACACTTGAAAATATTGTGTTTATACTGCCGCGGAGGTGATACTAATTGATTGTCTGCAGTGGTATGTGAGCGGTTGTGTGAGGTACGAGTAAAGGTAACGATTCAGCAAATGTGAGGGGCTTCATGTTGCACCATAAAACTTGAGGATTTTTAGTAATTGTGTGCGGTGTTTCAGAAAGTGAGGGAGTTGTTGGATAACGCAATGACGTCGTTGCTGATCAATCAACAAAACCGAAGTGGTCATTCATAACTATCAATACTGTGAAATGTATTCTATTGTCCACATCTGACACCGCTACAGACAACTGACTGCGCCACTGACTCTGCTACTGGTCGTTGAATTCCTCTCCCCGGCTTCCCTGTGATGAATAATCAGTTGGAGGCTTCAGGTAACAACACACACAAAAGTTCTGTCGACGTTTCGGGCCATCTTCTCCCTATAGATGCTGCCTGGCCTGCTGCGTTCCACTAGCATTTTGTGTGTGTTGCTTGAAATTCCAGCATCTGCAGATTTCCTAGTTTTTGAGTATATCTGTGTGGCTGTATCAGACTAGGCTGTGACTGCTGCCTCAGTCAAAGATCTGCTGTAACGTCAGCGAGGTGGAAAATGTTGGGACAGGAAACAAACACGGTAAATGCTGGAAGCACAAAGCCCCGAACGGCATGCAGAGAAAGAGAAAGCAGCAGTATAGAAAACTGCATGTGTAGTTGTGCTTGAGCGCGACTGGTAGATGTTGGGACTTTGGCTTCTGAGGCCTTACTCGAGAGGCAGATTTAATTACCCCACGCATCTGTGCGAGCTTGTAAAGGTGTCATCATCCAACATTTTATCAGAACTCCGTTCAACCTTCTGTATCTACCGATAACAGAACTATGTCAAGATTTGTAGGTACGGAGACATTACAAGGGTTGACAAAACAGGCGCGTCCCAGGTCACTGCAAAACAGGACGGCCGAGGGTTCAGTGGTGGTGCGGATTCTCAAAAGATGATGGAGACTGATCTTCAGAGGGCAAATCTTTGCAAGTCTTCGATATACCAAGTTGTCCATGCCAACCAAATCGAACCAGCCCCCACTGGTGCTATAGCATCTCTTGAATCTCGAGTAGGCAATGTCTTGGTAAATGGCTGCGGTAACCATGGGAATGCATTTGGTCTCATGCTGGCATTCACTTCGTGGATCTTATGACAACAGAGAACATCTTACGCAAGGAACAGAGACATGAGATAGGAATGTTTGAAGCCATTAAACAAAAGTTTCCAACCTGGAACAAAGAGCAGCACCTTATAGATGCGCTTGCTGCTTACAACATGGGTCAGATGATGTCCATGACTACCATAATGTAGGATGCTTATACAACAGGCCGTGACGACTCTAACAATGAGAAAGAGATAGTCGTGTCATTTTTAGGCTCTCTGAAACAGACCAAAGAAAATACATGTTATCATCTTTCCCACATGTTTTATTTTATCTAGATGAGTGGTTCCAGGATTTGCTGTTTCTGTTCTGTCCTGTTCTGTGGCTGACAGAGAGTCGATTGGAAGTTGATAATTGTCTAATGCAAGAATCCTGGAATCAGCGTCGAGTTTTATTCATTTCATTCATTTCAGACACGGATGACGCCGACAGAAAATGTTCCAATCATGAATTGACTCTGCGGTTACCTAGTTTTATCTTGTGGTTGCCTTTTCACATTTTGGTCATCAGAAGGGAATCCGAGTTCGAGTCATTTGACTTTATTTTAATGTGTAAACTCAGCCAAATCTTGACTCTCTCTTCACCCTTCTACCGCTGAATGTAGTAAAACAGTGGAAATATTTCATGATCCCCGAAAACTGCTGCATTGGGTTCTGTTCAATATTTTCTCAGTTTGCTCATTGCCGTCTCTCTTCCAGCGGACCTGGTGGCGACCGTAAGCTACGGAAACAACCGGATCCCTAACCAGCTCGGCGTGGCTGACGGCCACCCAGCTGGCCCGGGAAACAGCTGAATCCACACTGCAATGGCAGCACCGACTACCACCCGCAAGGCTTCCAGCAGCCATGTTTCTCCAACGCAGCCCCAAGGATGACAAGAGTCCGTTCCAATCTTCCACCAGCCATCGGTGTCATGAGAATCTTGACAGGACGACCCCCCAACCACACTCAGTACCAAAGCCACATATATTCCCAGTTCCACTATGAGCCTCAGGTGTTTCTGGTTAAGTCCAGCCGAAGCAAGAGACCGCCGGAGAACCAAGAATCTGGAGTCCGTGGACCAGACCACGGACTTCCGACAGGGCCATAACAAAGGCCTTATCATGCCCCCTTCGAGCTCTCCTAAGTCCTTTCTTTAGCTCCTTCCTGGCTACCCTATATTTCTTATTAGCCCCTCTTATTTCATGTTTCTTATTTCTAACATATGCTTTCTTTTTCGTCCTGACGAGCTGCCTCTTCATCTCACCATCATCAAGGTGAGATTCCTTTTCATCTCACCTTCTCCCGGCCTAAATTGAATCTTGAGGGAAACCTGTCACTCCTTCGTCCCGATTCTGACAGAACTGCCTCATATGGAGTATACTTTCGTCCGCATCACCATTCCTGGTCCCATCATTATCCGTCATTTCCTTTACGCTCCTTTTCTCCTCTGTCTCTACGTGTGGCTTTTCCTTCTGTTTTCCCGTTTGAGGTAACTTCCAGTATCAGAAATTTAGCCCTCAGTGGAAGATTTGGGGGGAGGGGATCTGGAGTTGGTTCGGTGGAAGAGCAGATGTTGTGAACTCAAGAAATGGGAACTGACATGGTCTAATCCTAGACAAAGTGCTGGAGAAAGTTTTTAGCTCAGGCAGCAGGACAGGAGGGTGATAGAGAAAAATGATCCAATTCTGCTGCAGTGTCTCTTCCCAAAAGGTCCGTAGTTTACTCTTTACTCTGGCCTTCAGAGCTCCTCCAGCATTTTGGATTTGCAGATCCTGCACATTTTCTCTTGGTTATGATTGGTCTACACCTGGACAATTTCAACGAGATATTCTGACTGACCCTGGACAAAGAACAAGCGAATAATGGTTGAAAAGGACATTGATATAGAAACAGACAGTTGATAATTAATGGAGGAAAGGCTCAATTTATTTTGTATTTCAAACAACTGGGAAATTGGACGGTCTGTAAACAAACACGAATGGGGATATTATTATTTACAAGATTAGAAAGCTGATGGGTGTAGCAGTAGTTTGTGTTTAGATATTACATGCTCGAGATGAAGCTGAATTGACGAATCAATCTGAGTCCTTCGGTAGTTGGGTCGGTGAATTTAATTAATGTTAATCGTGAGCGGGTAATTTCATAATGTAAGCGTTAAGTATAACCTTGGTTGAGACGGATAATGGGTAGCAGGGATAATCCTGGGAATTGTGAAACAGTGACTCCTGGCATTAATGGAGGCTCAAACTTTGAAATGGGTTTCCTTGCGGGAGGATTGACAAATATTTGGAGAAGCAGCATTCGAGACAGTCAAATCACTTTGTTAGGGGAAGGTCATGAATTGCGCACCTGAATAAATTTATGTTATTATTTATTGTAATGCCGGTACTGTTTTGTGCACTTTATGCAGTCCAATGCAGATCTGTAGTCCAGTATAACTTTCTCTGTGTTTGTTTTTTTTTCTAATTACGTAGTTCAGTCTAGTTTTGTGTACTGTGTCATGTAAACCATGGTCCTGAAAAACGTTGTCTCATTTTAACTATGCACTGTACTAGGAGTTATGTTCGAAATGACAATAAATGTTGACTTGACTTGACTTGACTTGACGTGAAAGGGTGACAAAACAAGCTAATGTGGTTAGAGTGGTGGACGTTCAGTGCATGGAATTGAGTGAGACGTTTTACAGGAGCCGCCACAATAGACACACCCAAACGTCGGGAGTCATAGGACTGATGGAAACTCAGCTGCCAGGATTTTGAATAATCTTCCCTTGTGAAGATGGGACTGGCAGTAGATGGGACATTTCCAAGTGATCGGTTATGTACCCCGTCCTTTTTTTTGATATTTTAAGTGACTTGAAAGAGGAAGTGGATACGTTAGTTGGTAACTTATAATTTGAAGCTCCAAAATGCGTAACGTTTAGAATCAAAGCATTCAAGCTCGGGGCAATGGAAGTCGGAGTTCAAATCCGGTGTTTTCGGACAGGAGTTTGGACGTCCTCCCCGTGATACTAATGGGCTTTCTCCGAAGTTAAACCAAGAAAAAGAGAAACAACACTTAGCGATCAGGCTAGCGTAAAATTGAAGTGCTGGGCACTGCGGCTCATTGTTATCTGCTTCATCTCTAAATGCATAAATAACACCTGTGTGGTGTTTCATCATGTTATTACAATGGGACATCGACACGGTGTAGAGTTGGGTTGTCATGTGACGGACGGAGTTCCATCAGTATGAGCTGATACATAATTAAAATTTAAGCTGGATTACAGAGCACAAATGCCAGATTTTAACGCAGTGAGGAGGAACGGGGGAGTCGTGCTATGAAAGCCTGTAGATCCCTCAAAATGTCCGAATAAATTAATTTACTGGTTAAGAAGGCTGATGGCTTAAGTACTTGCAACTCCGGATTAGTGATCTCACACTTACTTCCGGCGTCACAGACCAACAAGGAAATAGATGCTAAGGAAATACAGGCAAATATGTGGTTAACGATTTGGGCAGGCCGGCTTCGAGCTCTCAACCAGGTTTAGTGCGATTGGTGTAAGGAGCATGGTTTTTAAACCTGTACTGAGAGGGTGTTTATATTCTAACCTGCACGCTTGATGAAAAAGTGTGGAATTTCTTCTCTTTCTCCGTGTTCACCGCGATCGCCGTATTCGTACCTGATGTCTGCTGTAACATGGATCTTTCCACTTCTATTTTCCACAAAAATCTTTTTATCTCTCTATTCTACGCTGTACAAGAACTGATAACCTACCTTCAGCAATCATCCCTCGGGTCTGAGTCCCGTTATCATCATACCTCAACATGCTATCCATGGCTTTCGGTCACGCTCTTGGGGTCTTCCACATATATTCAGAGGAATATAGTCGACCTCTCTGACGAGGCACTTCCATTACAAAATTGACACTGTACCTTCTGCACCCCCCGTGCATTGAGACCGGGGGACAACCAACATATTCCCATCTGCCTGCCTTTGTTCCGACGCCTCTGGCAGAGAAATTACCCTGAATGTTCATCTCAATAGCAAAGTCTGAAGGAACTTTTTTTCCTTTCTGTATGAGTCTCTGATTAAACTTTCCCTGTACTGTATTTGCCGACAGTGTCTTGTACATTTGTTTACGTACAGGACACCGAGGCGGTTGTTTTTCATCTCTTGAATGTTGTATTAAAGTGGATAATTTTCCAGGGACAGGCGTGATACACTGCAGCTTACTGAGAGGCATCACATTAGATTACTGCGGACAGAACCAATATATTTGTGTTCTCCATAGCCACAAAGAAGGGACCAGGAAAGCAATGATAAATGATACTCTATTATTCGTGAAAGGGGAAGGATATGGATAATCCAGGAAAATATTGACTTCTCAATCACATTTCAAGGGGAGGAGATTACTGGAGAGTATTTTTAGGCCTATTTTTCCAAGTTTTGCTAAAACTTTTCATATCCTGCCACGCTCTCCACCCATGTTTTGAATCTAGGTGTCATCTGTTTACCATATCAGTTCACCATGTTACAATTGAAATCCAAATGTTTATATGTCCTGACCATTAGGAAGTTATTAAAAAAGTTTGGGGTGCACATGTATGTCAGGTTGTTGGTGGTTTGGGGAGCACTGTGTTTTGCTGGCTGTAATCAGATTTGCGGTGTTCACAGATTTTGTCATCTTTATCAGCAGTCGGAGTGATTCTTGTTTTCGGATAATCTAGTGTGCATGTGGTTTTCAAGTTGTACATAGATATGGGGGTACATACAGATTGGGAGTGGCGCAAGGGTTTCGGAGTTCGCATGTATTTGGGGTGTCTGCAGGTTTGGAGGTGTGACGAATCTATGTTCTTTCATTTATAGATTCGTTAGTAATAAATTTAATTTGAGCTTGATTTCTATTTATGTGTTTTATTTCCGGTATACGCAGCAAGAGTCTTACACTGGGATGCATGTGGGGTTTGATACACACATGGATATTGTGCTGCCTTCTGATCTGAGGACGTGCGCATATTTCAGGATGTGCATGGTTTTGGGAATACTCACAGATGCGTACGTTCTCGAATATGGGGTGTGAACGGAATTTGGGTTAGACAACGATTTGGGTGTTTTCGGCGGATCTGGAGTTCCACACGAATTTTGGGCTGCCTGCGAATGTTAGTGACGGGACATTTATTTTCTGAACTGTTTAACATGGCTCTTGCTCCTGGATAAGCAAAAGTGCATGTGAGGTTGTCAGCGAGTATGGGCAGTGCACTGGATTGGGATTCCTTAGAATTAGGGTAGAATTAGTGTAATATTGGGGTCCACACTGCTTTGCAGGAGAACATGAATTCGGGGAGGTGTTATGGAATTTGGGGTTGCACACGGATTTGCGGTTACATCTAGAGTTTTGGAAAAGTGTATTCTGAATGTGGGATGAAAATCGATTTGCATGCGCACTAAATTGAGGATTGCGCAAATTCAGGGCGGGTTCAGCACATGTTCATTTTCGCGGTTTCGGGAGTGAACATGGAATAGGGGATGTGCGCAGTTTCAGGGCTGTGGAACAAATATGAGTCTGCCGGCAAACATGTTCTCGGGGATTTAGGGTTTTATTGACAATTATTGCGGCGTACACTGATATTTAGAGGTGTGGGGGTGGACGGGGAATTGCGATTGCTCCCAGATTTGACGTTCCCGAACGATGTGGGATGCGTGCGAACTTTTAATGCCAAAATAGCCAGTTTCTGATAGGTTTGAAATGATTCCTGCTATTATGTATGTGGGGTATTCGCGTGTGTTGGGTGCAAACTAATTTTTGATGTGCTTAGATTGAGGGATGGGTGATGTGCACTGAATTTCGAACATGGGCATCAACAGGCATGTGGGGATGCATATAGATTTGTGTGAATTTGCGGATCAGGATTTGCGCACGAATGAATGATTGCGTTCGGAGTCGATACTGCCATGTTCTGATGTGCATGTGGGGAGGGGGTCAAGAGTTTGGGGTGCTCAAGAGTTTTGAGAGCGATATGGGTTGCATATGGTCTTGGATCTGGGGATGCGCTCCGATTCAGGGGTTACACATGGAATTAGCGGTCTGCTGGGATATGGGGTGCACACCTATTTGGGCATAGCATATTTAGGGGTGTGTTGGCGAATATGGGAATCGACACGTTTTTGTGGGTGCATATCGGGGTTTTGCCTGTGTCGGCGTATTTGGTGACGTGCGCACGGACTTTTTGGGATGCGTGTGGGTTTTTAATGTGAAAGCAGACATTTTGTGCTTAGAATGATTATTCCTCAAGTATAATATAAGCTTGTGGGGTTGCCAGCGGGTTTGGGGTGCACATGCATTTTGGGGTGCGCTCTTATTTGGTAATGGCGCAGATTTGGGATTACAGACAAATTTTAGTGATGTGAACGAATGTATATTTGAATATGGCAGTGCACATCGATTTGGGGCACACACTGATTTTGGTATGTAGCCATCTGCAAAAGGATTTCGGGGCGTATGCGGTATTTTAATCTTTAATGCAGATGCAAATATTTTCTAAATTGTATGAAATAATTCTTGCTTTATTTGTCAGTCTGTTATGGGTGCGGACATATTTAGGGATTGTGCAGATTTAGTGTTGTTTTGACAAACATGGGGTGCACACTGGTTTAGGTGTGTGTAAGGCGATGAGGCGATTCTTACGGATTTCGGGTTCTACGGGTTGGTCTACGGGTTTGGAGGTGTGACGTATCTGAAGATGGATAAATTTCATATAAATACATAATAAATAATTTTATTACTTTCATAATAAATACACTTTGATCTTTCCGCAGTATTCTTGTTAAATTATGGTGGCAGCAGTTATTGGTGAAGTGCTTAAAATAATTGCAGCTCTGAGATAATCAATTATGCAGCGGTGCTGTCAGACGGCTTGAGGATCGCACTGCTTTGGGGATTGCGCAGATTTAGGGCAGTGTCGGTAAAACTGCGATGCACATTCATTTGCCCATGTGAATAGATTTAGGATGAACGGGTTCAAGATGCGAATTAATTTGTTTTGGCTTATATTCTGATGTTCACTGATTTAGCGGTTCTCAGAGATCTGTGGTATCTGCGGATATGGAGCTATTTTGTATTTGAAGACAGTTTCATTTACAAATACTTATATTATAAATGCAGCTTTAACTGGAGACAGTATTCGTATTATTTTGTGGTGGAGGCAGCCATTTTTAGAACTTTTTGAAATTATTCATTCTCTGGAATGCTCTGCTGTACATCTGGGGGTGTCAGCGAGTCTGGAGGGCTCATCGATTTGGGGGTGCGCACTTAGGATGTGCGCCGATTTATGAGTAAACATGGATTTGGGACTTCACACGGATTAATGGACAAAGACAGATTTGAGTGTCTCGAAGGGTTGGGGGCTGCACGCGAATTTGGTGTGCATGGCGATTTCGTGTGTCAGGGATTTTTTGCGACAATTTATCAATAAAAGCATTTTCACTGTTGTACTTTGCTTTGATGATTGTTTAAGTTTGATTTTGTCAACTGTTCGATTTTTTTTCTTGCTCAAAGATTACCTTAAATTCTTGTGGGATTGTCAGCGAGTTTGTGGGCGCACACGGATTTGTGGCTGTCGATGGATGTGGATGCATGACAAATCAAATTTACAGAACCCTGAACTAAATGTACGTTAAACTTTGTTCTTGCTATTACTTAAGTATCAGCCAGCTTGTTTGTGAACTGTTGGAGGTGATCCTTGCTCTGGAATAAATTAATGTTCATGCGATGTGTCATTGGAACTGTGGTGGTACGCACAGATTTAGGAGAGTTTCGGCCAGTATGAGCATACAAGGATTTTTTGGGTGCGTGTGGATTTGGGAACGCACCCGGATTTGACGGTTTTGACTTTGGGAGTTGTGCAGATTTATTAACGTATCGGTAAATATGGGTGCACAGAGATTTAGGCTTGGTGAGGGTTTCGGCTGCACGCAGACATGGGTTTGCTTGAGGATTTGGGGATATGGTCAAATTTATGTGTGTCTCGGCGCGTACGGGTACTCATGTACTTATGGGTGCCGATTGGTTTGGTTTTCTGACGAATTTCGAAGTCGATTATCGAACATTTAATCGTAATTGTACCTTAAACTCAGAACATGGTTCTCGCTATTTCTTTAAGGACAATGCTGCTAATGTGTGCACGTTTTGAAATGGTTGTTCGTTTGGAAAGACCTAATGTGCATATGTGGGTGTCAGTAGATTTGTCGATGTGCACGTCTTCGAGTGTTCATAAATTTGGGGATGCGGTGGATGTTGGGTCGTGAAGAATGTCAAGGTTGTTTCATTAATAGGTGCTTTATTAATAAGGGCACTTTCTCTGGGATAAAATAAAGTGTATGTGGAGGTGTTGGCAGGTTGGGAGTGCACAGCGACGAAGTGTGCATACTGATATGTGCGTGCATGTAGAGTTGCGCGATTTGCTAGATTTGGGTTAATTACACATATCAAGTTTATTGCGTTTACTGATACAGTCATAAATAATACATTTTAGCGTTAAACTTCGTTGTTGCTATTTTTACGGTGCATTAAGCCATCTTGTGCAAAGTTTGAAATGATTCTTGCTCTGGGAGAAACGATGGTACATGTAGGGACGCACTCATATTTGAGGATACACAGCGATTTGTGGATGTGCATGGCGAGTATGGATACACAGGGAGTTGGTGGTGTCGGTGGATTAGGGTGTGTGACGAATCACAATGTTGTTTCGGTTATAAATAATTTGAGAATAAATGTACACCGAACTATGAACTTTATTCACCTTTTTCAAGGAGAATTGTGAAAAGTTTAAAACGACTCCTGCTTTTGAATAATCTAGTGTGCAGGTGGGTTTGTCAACGTGTCTGGGGTACACATGGATTTTGGGGTGCGCCCTTATTTCTTATGTGCCCAGATTTTGGGGGTGCACACGGATTTGATTATTCGCGCATATTTAGGCGTATGTCTTCGAATATGGAGGTGCATTCGGATTTTGGGTTACATCAGATTTAGGCGTGTCGGCCGATTTGTTGTAGACGAATTTTGGGATGTGTGAGAATTTTTCATGTGGAAATAGCACTTTGTGAACTGCTTGAAATGATTTCTGCTCTGTGTAAAATCTGTTATGCATGTTGGCGTGTCAGAGTGTTTGTGCATCGATTGGGGATTGCGCAGATTTAGTGCGCTCTCAGCAAATATGGGGATGTACTCCTTTGAGGATGCGAACAGATTTAGTGATGTAACCGCCAGTATTGAGGTACATATTGATTTGGGAATACTTATTTATTTAGGATCATGTCGGCCAATGGGTGACTGTTTACGGATATCAGGCTTCTCACTGAGATTTGGTGCCTGCGGATTTTAAGTTGTGACGTATCTGAATTTTACTTCATTTACAAATACTTTTAGAATCAATGCAAAAATTTCAACATTATTCTTGTTACTTTAAGGTGGAGGTAGACATTTTCTGAACGGTTTACAATATGTTTTGTTCTGGAATAATGTACGGTGCATGTGGGGATGCTGGCATTCTTTAGGATACGCACTGAATTGGGAATTGCGTAGAGCTAAGATAAAGTCGGTAACTGTAGTGTACACACTGTTTTATGGGCTGCGCATTGAATTCGGCATGCGTGAATATTTAGGGCTGTGTACTGGAATACGGGGGTGAATACGGATTTGGGGGTGTATCTGGATTTGGTGATGTGCGACGTTTTAGGGCGTGTTGTCTTTTATCCGGATGCTTACGGATTTGGAAATACAGCAAGATTTGGGTTTGACAGCTCACATGCCTTTCCAATCAAATTTTGGATTGCGTGCGTATTTTTAATGAAGCTACAGCCATTTTCTGAAATTTGTTGAAATGATTCCTCCTCTGATATAATTTATTTTGCATGAGGGATGAGAGCGGGTCTGCAGTGTACACAAATTTGTGGATTGCACAGATTTAGTGCAGTGTCGGCTATTATAGAGGTACACACCGATTTGGGAGCGCCTATTGATTTAGGGTTGTCTCGCTCAATATAGGGAGGTTTACGGAATTCGGGGATCCCATAGATTTGTGGTGCCTGCGGATTTGCAGTTGTAAGGTATTTCAAGGTTGCATCATTTATAGATACTCCCATTATCAAAACACTTTGAATTTCAACGGTACTCTTGTGCCTTTATTGTGGAGACAGCCATTTTGGGAAGTTCGAAAAGATTCCTCCTCTGGGATACTATACTGCGAAAGTAGGGATGTCAACGTGTTTGTGCTGTACATGGATTTGTGACTGCGCATTTACTTCGGGATATGCGCAGATTTGGGCGTATTCTTTGATTTGGGGATGCACACGGGTTAGTAGATATGCACAGCTTTGGGTGTCTCCGCAGATATAGGATTGCATACGAATTTGGGTGTATATGCGGATTTGTGGCGTCTTTGTATTAGGAAATGTGACGAATATCAAGGTACACACATGTTTGCGGTATCTGCAGTTCTGAATGTATGACGAATTTCGAGGTTGTTTCATTGAAGCAGACGTCCTCTGAAGTGATTCTTGCTCACGGATAATGTAACATGCATAGGGAGGTGTCAGAGGGCGGACGGATTTCTGGATGGGTGTCGATGTAGGGGAGAACACGGATTTGTGCCGCTCACAGTCTTTGGGGCGTGCTGTCGAATATTGTGTTGGGTTCCGATTGAGGTGCACACGGATTGGGGTGCGTCGGCTGGCTTAATGATGTCGGTCGATCAGCGGGTGTGATGAATCACAGGGCAATTTGAACATTGAACATATCTCTCGCTATTATTTATAGTGGAGACAGCTAATATATGAACTATTCTTGCTCTGGGATAATCTGATGTGCATATCGCAGTGTCAGTAGATTTTGGTGTGCGCGCGGATGTGGTGATGTGTTCAGATTTTGTAGTGTGACGGCAAATATGAAGTAGCACATGAAGTTGGTGATGTGCTCCGATTTGCCCATGCCGGAAAATTCGGGGTGCACACAGATTTGCGGGTGTCGTTGTATTAGGAGGTGCAGAGTAATTTCTGGTTTGAATATGTAATGGTGGTACACATGGATTAGGGGTTGCGCATATGATGTGAGGGTGGTGTGGATTCGGGGATGTGCGCACATTGAGGGCTGTTGTGGTGAAAATGGGTGAAAACGGAAAAGAGTGTGGGAGTTGATTCAGAGATGTGATAACTCAAGGATGTTTTATTTACAGATATATCCGTAATGAATACACTTTGAATATTGAAATCTGTTCTTCCAGTGCTTTTAAAAGTGGAGAACTGTTTGAAAGGATTCTTGATCGGCGATAATCAATTCTGCATGTAGAGCTGTCCGAAGATTTTATACTGCATGAAGATTTGGTGGTGAACACGGATTCGGGTGTACGCGTGGAAGTGGGAATAGGTGCAGATTTAGGGGTGTGTTGGCGCACATAGGTGCACATGGACTTGTGGATGTCAGTTGATTTGCGGTTGTGACGAATCTCAAAGTTGTTTCTGTTAACTGGGCGGAAAAGTGGCAGATGGAGTGTAACTGTAGCCGCATAAATGACAGAAAACAGTGCGTTGGGAGATCAAAGAGTACATTTCAATCCGGAAATGAAGAGCGAGTTGATTTGCAATTCAATTGACATACACATTAGTGAGTGGGAACGACAGCAGTGCATCGACAATCAACAAACGGGAGCCATTCCGTTGGATAATATGAGAGTGTGTGTTTCATTCTCCATCTGCCTGTCTTGGGTAGAGTGTGGAGAGGGGCGGTTCATTCTGCATCCACCGGTCTCCGGTGCAAAGTGAGAGTGTGCGGTTCATTTTGTAGACATCAGCCCCTGGTATAAACTGAGAGTGTGCGGTTCTGTAGGTGTCACTCTCTGGTTCAGTGAATTCATTCTGTAAATACCAGTCTCTGTTACAGTGTGAGAGTGTGGGTTTCATTCTGTATCTGTCACTCTCTGTTACAGTGTGAGAGTGTGGGTTTCATTCTGTAAAGGCCACTCTCTGTTACAGTGTGAGAGTGTGGGTTTCATTCTGTACCTGTCAGTCTCTGTTACAGTGTGAGAGTGTGGGTTTCATTCTGTAAATACCAATCTCTGTTACAGTGTGAGAGTGTGGGTTTCATTCTGTAAATGCCACTCTCTGTTACAGTGTGAGAGTGTGGGTTTCATTCTGTACCTGTCAGTCTCTGTTACAGTGTGAGAGTGTGGGTTTCATTCTGTATCATCAGTCTCTGTTACAGTGTGAGAGTGTGGGTTCCATTCTGTATCTGTCACTCTCTGTTACAATGTGAGAGTGTGGGTTTCATTCTGTAAATGCCACTCTCTGTTACAGTGTGAGAGTGTGGGTTTCATTCTGTAAATACCAATCTCTGTTACAGTGTGAGAGTGTGGGTTTCATTCTGTAAATGCCACTCTCTGTTACAGTGTGAGAGTGTGGGTTTCATTCTGTACCTGTCAGTCTCTGTTACAGTGTGAGAGTGTGGGTTTCATTCTGTATCATCAGTCTCTGTTACAGTGTGAGAGTGTGGGTTCCATTCTGTATCTGTCACTCTCTGTTACAATGTGAGAGTGTGGGTTTCATTCTGTATCTGTCAGTCTCTGTTACAGTGTGAGAGTGTGGGTTTCATTCTGTATCAGTCAGTCTCTGTTACAGTGTGAGAGTGTGGGCTTCATTCTGTATCTGTCAGTCTCTGCTACAGTGTGAGAGTGTGGGTTTCATTCTGTAAATACCAATCTCTGTTACAGTGTGAGAGTGTGGGTTTCATTCTGTAAATGCCACTCTCTGTTACAGTGTGAGAGTGTGGGTTTCATTCTGTACCTGTCAGTCTCTGTTACAGTGTGAGAGTGTGGGTTTCATTCTGTACCTGTCAGTCTCTGTTACAGTGTGAGAGTGTGGGTTTCATTCTGTAAATACCAATCTCTGTTACAGTGTGAGAGTGTGGGTTTCATTCTGTAAATGCCACTCTCTGTTACAGTGTGAGAGTGTGGGTTTCATTCTGTACCTGTCAGTCTCTGTTACAGTGTGAGAGTGTGGGTTTCATTCTGTATCATCAGTCTCTGTTACAGTGTGAGAGTGTGGGTTCCATTCTGTATCTGTCACTCTCTGTTACAATGTGAGAGTGTGGGTTTCATTCTGTAAATGCCACTCTCTGTTACAGATACAGAATGAAACCCACACTCTCACACTGTAACTGAGACTGGCAGATACAGAATGAAACCCACACTCTCACACTGTAACAGAGACTGAGACTGTGAGAGTGTGGGTTTCATTCTGTACCTGTCAGTCTCTGTTATAGTGTGAGAGTGTGGATTTCATTTTCTGTATCATCAGTCTCTGTTACAGTGTGAGAGTGTGGGTTTCATTCTGTATTTGTCAGTCTCTGTTACAGTGTGAGAGTGCGGTTTTCATTCTGTATCTGTCAGTCTCTGTTACAGTGTGAGAGTGTGGGTTTCATTCTGTATCTGTCAGTCTCTGTTACAGTGTGAGAGTGTGGGATCCATTCTGTATCATCAGTCTCTGTTACAGTGTGAGAGTGTGGGTTTCATTCTGTATCTGCCAGTCTCAGTTACAGTGTGAGAGTGTGGGTTTCATTCTGTATCTGTCAGTCTCTGTTACAGTGTGAGAGTGTGGGTTTCATTCTGTATCAGTCAGTCTCTGTTACAGTGTGAGAGTGTGGGCTTCATTCTGTATCTGTCAGTCTCTGCTACAGTGTGAGAGTGTGGGTTTCATTCTGTATCTGTCAGTCTCTGCTACAGTGTGAGACTGTGTCTTTCATTCTGTATCTGTCAGTTTCTGCTACGGTGCGAGAATGTGGGTTTCATTTTGTGTTTTTCTGTCTCTGTTCGAGCAGAAAGCGTGTCCTCTCCGTCCAGATACAGTGTGATACAGCTGATACCGTGTGAGCGACCGTATAATTTTCTCCATCTTTCCCGCTCTTCCTCAAATCAATTAAATATACTCAATCTAGTAAACAAAGAAGTAAAACAGATTCTGTATTCCCAGAACTGTTTGTTACGACAAGCGTCTTCTGAAAGCGTTTATGTTAAACCTGTGAGATGGACAGTGCATTTCTGAATGATGACGTGTTACGCCCTGTGTAATAGAGTCATATGGCAAAAATGGAGCGTTGGTGTTCGACGAAATGAAGTTCGGCCCAACTTCGTTGCTCAACCCCAGAGGCCCAAGTGAACAGCGCCTGATCTGAAACTTTCTATGGCTTGGCAACGCAACTGCTTATATGTTGAATGAAAATAAACAGAGTATTAAAATATATTAATTTTAGTAAATAACTGTATAAGTACGTTCAGAATTTGATAGGAACAGACCTCTGGCAAGTAAGCAGGGAGAAGCCAGATTAAATGGCGTGGGGAGGAAAAAGCAGTAGTTAAATGCGTATAAAAGAAAAATCGTTGGAGCGGTAGCAATCTGGAAAGGGAGGACAGAGGAGCACAGGGAAAACAGAGCAGGACGGGGACGACGTGTGAGGTGATAGGCCGATGGGAATAAACATGAGGACATAACGGTGAATAGAAGTAGAGGGGTGGAGGGATGTTTTTAACCGACTTAAAGACATCAGGTTGTTGCTCCTACGTCAGGAGTTTATCCTCACCGTGGCACAAGAATAAGCGATGGACAGAAAATTTCGGGTCGGGATTGGGAAGCAGAATTTAAATGTTTGGACACCAGAAAGTTCCGCCTTTCGCCGCTGGAGCGTTGGTGTTCAAAGAAATGAAGCCCAGTTCATCACGGGCCTCACCAGCGTGGAGAAGGCTGCAACAGATCAGGAGAAGTGTTACCTCGCCTTGAAGACCTGTCCGGGGGAGCTGAATAGGAGGAGGTGAATGGCAGGTGTAGTCGGCTGGCCGCTTTCAGGGAAAAGTACCGTGAGTGAGATCAGTCGAGAGGAAGAGATGACAAAGGGAAATCACTCCCGAACGATCCCTCCCCAAAGCGGAGTGATGGGGATGGGAGGTAGTGGTTTGTTTCTTTGAGCTACCGCTTTTAAAATATGGTCGGCCTATCCGCGCTCACCTACTCTCCCGCCGCCTTAACAGCGACAGTGTTCCCCTTGTCCATATCTACCACACAATGTCACCCAGAATTCAACATATTCTACACTGCAAATTCCACCATCATACAAAGAAACTTATGTTTATCTCTCCCCACCCTCCGCACGGTTCAGGCGCCTTTTAATTCTGTCTGGGAAGCCTCCAACCTAAAGGCAGCTACAACAATTTGGAACTAGTTACTGTCATGAACACCAGGTTGTCATTGTTCTCACTATGTGATTTTGAGATGGTCATGTGTCTAATATTACATTAGTTTTACGGCTCCGAGTTGTGACACGGAAAGGAAAGGCTGCACCTGCTTGAAAAAATTCGGCTGCTTAAGGTATTGAAACCGAATGAACAGAGTGGCAGATGACAACAGATGAGAGTGTATCAGGGCAGCGTGAGTGTTAGGAAGTGTTGAAACAAGAGAGTCGTGTCCGTCCATGCAGGGAGAACCTGGAGCAACACGGATAATCAAAGGACAATATTCTGACCTCCTTCTTCAAAGCGGAGAGAAGGACGCTGGTCAGATGAACCCTCAGTGTCGGATCCGTTTCCAAATGAGAGTGAGAGGGGAAGTCAGCACCTCCTTCAGCTGCTGCCTGAACTTAGTCTGGCTGACGGCGTAAAGAGCGGTGTTCGTGCAGCAGCTCAGGAGTTGCAGCATGTAGCTCAGTTCGTTGAAAAATGAAGGTATCCTCAACCAATATGGGACGTCCACTGCATAAAGCATTCTGTTCCATATTGCCATCACCCCGTACAACGCCCATAACAGGATGAAATTTCCAGAGACGACCAACAGTAAAACGAGGGATTTTCTGCGGCTCTGCATCTCCGGGTCTCCGGAACTCTGACCACGGCTGGAAGCCCGGAGTCTGCCGCGGGCTCTACTGGACACTACAACGTTCGTGATGGTGAAAGCATTGAGCAGGATAACAACGAGGAATGGGATCACAGTCGAAAAGGCAATGCGACCGACATCAATTACTGACCAGAAGAATGACCCTAGTACTCCCCATCTCTGCATGCAAGGCCACTTTAGGTTAGAGGAAGCATATATATCTTGGACCATGAAGAACCAGAAAACGTTCTTTAAACAGCTCAGTGCAGTCACTGTACTGAGAACCACAGCGACCGTTCTCCCAGGGCAATAGTTAGCGTTCAGATCCTGGAAGCAAATGGCCACAAATCGATCAAAGGTGAAGGCGACCGTGAACCAAACAGAGCAATCTGTGGCGGCCTGCATTAAGAAGACGTGGGTTCTACACACGCGGACATAAAACAGGAAGGAGAACTCATCCGGAAAAGCCTTCGGTATTTTCATCAATATAACGTCCAGGAAAACGACCGCTAGGTCAGCCGCCGACATGGCCATCAGATAGCGGGTGACTGTTTTAGAAAGTCCGCACCTTCCCCGTGATAGTATGACAATCGTCAGCACGTTCACTGTGAAAAGCAGATGTACAGAAATTATACATCAGATTGAGAGCATCATTATAAAATTTGCTAAGGACAAAATCAAATACTTGTACGATTCAGAGGTAGCCGAATGATTCGCTGATTGGGGACGGGTTTTGTGTCAGTCAGGAATTTATATTCAATACGAATGCTAATTAGTGAATCTGATGTCACCAACTGTACAGAAGACGCTTTGAAATCCTGTATCCGAGTGAGGACAAAAATGAGCGAATGTCATTTGCATCATTTCTCTCCCCAAATAAAATATGTAATCTGAGAGAAGCAGCAAATATTAAGTTCAACAATGAGCCCAATTCAGTCGAACAAATCGAGCTGACATTTGTCCCGGTTCAGTGCAGTATCACCGATCTCTGTACATCATTGGAAACAAAGTCAATAATGCAGAAGATGTCCGTTCTGATCGAATACCGTGACTGCATGCAATATGGAATTAAGTTCAATAAAACTCATAGCATTTCAGCTGGACGCGGTGCGGGGAAACGCCGTAGCCTTAAAATCCTGCATTGCTTTTGCTCCTGCGTTATCAAATCAGGAATTTCACAAAAAGGCACTGATCTGATCAGTAAGTGACCATTCACCGGTCCCTTTGTGTTTCGGGAAGTGTTTCGGGTGCATCGAGAAGGTGAAAGCAGAAGAGTACTGCGGTCTGATGTTTTAGCTGGGAGTAATGCTGAGAAACACCCTGATACAGATGCTGTGGAAACTGTCGGACGCTCATTGAGCGCATCCGCCATTAGACCACAGGTGGAGAATATTTGGAGATGGGTGGAAAGCATTGATACCCAATGAACACACGGGTGCACAGTGAGAGTGTGAGAAGGCTGCATGGACTCGAAACTGGCGGCATAAACAAAAGCAAGAGTGTTTAGGTCACCCCGAAGTGTAAAATAAAATAATCAGGTGGAGGTACAGTGGAAAGAGGAGAGCAATGTGACAAATAGTAAGTCAGGTGCAGTTAGATTCAACGTGCAGTGAACGCATTGTGAATGGCTGGGGTGGTCAATTTCAATTTCCTCAAAGCCACCGGGTCAAGGCAAGAAGCTGTCTTGACAACATTAGTGAACCAACAAGAACGAACTTTAATGGGGATGGATACAGATTACGTAGAAACTTCACACACTGAATAGATGGTCTTCAAGTTTTTAGTAATTCTAAAGCCACTGATTTTCAGTCTCGCCCATTGTCCTCTTGCATTCAGTTGCAGAACAGCCCCTAATGTCCCAAACTCTCTAAAGCCCCACACCACCCACCTCGGGACGGATAGAGCTGTTATTTCTCTGTCATATTATTTCTTTCGTTAAGGTCATTAATCTGTGTACACTAGTCTTTCTGATTTTTTCCACATTTACTCTTTCTGCGTATAGAAAATGTTCGACTGTCTGTCAGAGGTGCAGATGCCATATACTGTGTGTTGGTTAACCCTAACATAGTTTGCAAACTGCGTTTTGGACTAAACAACCATAGAAATGCAGAAGGTACTATTTTTTTTCTTCTTCAAGAATCACTATTTGGCCGCGCTGAATACATTGTGTGCCAGACCGGCCTTTAGCGAGAGAGTCAGATATGGTCCAAGTCTTCGTGAGGGGCAGAGCCTGAGGTGCAGCACAGTTAATGATTAGAGATTCAGTAGGGAGACAGAGTGCAGATGAGACTTCTCTCCCTCTACTAAGCCAGGAATTGAATAGGTAATTATGGGTTCATCATGCCCGGTGACAGAGAGAATCAAAGTCTTTAACAGCCGAAGAACTTTGATTCTACAGAGGAGGCGCTGATCTGTGGTGTTTACTTTGAATGTTGAGTAATGGAGAGGACAGAGGCTTTCACTGTGCTCAGAGTCAAAAACAAACAGGCGAATGAAAATGTCCATTGCAGCCGCCGTATGATATTTATGGAAGTTTGGTGCAGCGGGCAGGGACAGATTTTGGAATCGGCGCAAATTTAAGTTTACATTCCCGATAGGTAAACAGCAACACAAGGAAAGAGATCTTTGAAAATCCGCGGTGGTTGGTGCAGTCTACACGATGCACTGGAACAACTCAACAAGGCTCATGGACAACTTCCTAACCTACGACTGCAACCATCTAGAAGTTCAGGAGCAGCAAAGCATGGCGATTCCGCTGCCTGGACATTTCCCTCTAAAATACGCCATTGTAACGCGGAAAGGAATATCGCAATTCCATTACAGTCTCTGAGTCAAGACCCTGGTTCTGTCCCCCCAACAGCCATGTGGGATACCCAGTCCTCAAGTACATCAGCTGTTCCATAAGACAACTAACACATCCGTTCGCAAAGACAGGCGGAGATGGACAATACAATGCTAGGTCAGCTTGAGAAATTCACGGCTCTTGAGCAAGTAAAACAGAAATTGAATATCGGGATTTGACAGCATCCCTAACTATCGGAAAATAGAATAAGTCGTCAGTCTGACCGGGCGTTTTCAACCTTTACCGAATATAAACGTGGAGTTACGAATATATATCAAGCAAACAAAAAGGACAGACTGTATTTGTGGGTAACATGGGGAGCAGTGGACGTGACATGCGTGTTGTGTGCGATAACAAAACTATGGTATAGCTACCTCTAGAAATAGTTTCAGCATCAGAACTCGACTTACCAGAGATGGCAACAACAGCAAGAATTGGGTAGTAAATCGGAGCAAAGTTCCAGAGCGCGATTTGGATCCGCTGTGATAATGTCAGTTCATCTGAATGAGTTTTGAAGTGAGCATCCCCATTGAAACGTTCTGATCCATTGGTGTAACTTTCCACTGAACTGATCCCAGATTCAGACCCGGTCCTGAACTGTCCCACTCCACTCTCCAGAGCTTGTGCGTCGGAACTCCGATTCCCGGGTCTGTTGAACAATGTCATTACCGGAGGCGATGCTCGTACTGACAATCATTGGAGGCAAACCCTATTTGTAATACAGAAGCACGCTCCAATGACTTAATCAGACCTCATGGGTGTTCCCTTAATTAAACCCAGTGGATGAACAGGTGCAGTTAACCCCTACATTGACAGTGAAATAAAGTGGCAAGGATAGAGTGGAGGGAACAATATGAAAGGATCGGGGTTTAAACTTATTTGTCATGAGCTTGCAGTAGAGAAACTATCACCGAACATTTCCTCCAGACGGCTGGCACATTAGACAGCTGATTGTTTGTTTGTTTGTTTATTTTTTAAGTACACGGTCTGTTGTTCACTTGAATGAGCGAACGGTGATAAACTTTCTAAGTCTCAAAGACAGGATTAAAACCTCAACTATCCAAACGTGGAAACCGATAAAAAAAGACAAGTTATAAAACAAGAAAGCTTAGAAACCACAAGGACCCTGTGAAATTTCGATGTCGAAACATGATAGAGCGTATGGCGGATAGTGATGCTCCACCAAGAATATTGCATTCTCCGGTTATACTTAATCCTGTACACTCGGATCTATACTCAGCATCATCCCCCACCACACTACGCTCACTTTCCATAAATTAGAATTCCATGTAATGACTCCTTTAATCACTGAGCGAGGGACAAGTAACCATTTCTTCTCAATTACATTGCACCGACAGAAGCTTCTGATGATATTTCTCCCCCACCCCCACCGAATCCGCATTATTTGCAATGACGAGAAAATCTGCAGATGCTGGATATCCAAGCAACACACGCAAAATCTGGCGGAACAGCAGAACAGGCAGCATCTATGGAAAAGTGTGTATAGGGGATGGTTCACGTTGAGGCCATTCATTAGTACTAGCAATAGAAAATTGAAGTCCTACAACCGCCGGCTCAAGAACAACTTCTTCACTTTAGACCAGCAGAGTGAAGCTCCGCACGACATTCCTCCAGTTTCCGACTGTCGGCAGTGTAAATCGACGTTGATTGGATGAGCAAAAGTCGAGTTCACCAAGGGGATAACAGTTATGATCATCTAAATCCGAAGAAGAACAAAGATGAGCAAATAAAAAGACTCAAATTTAACGGGGAGAGAAACCCTGTCCGCCACGGAGTTAACCCCAGTGAACTGTACACCCGGATGTCTTCTACTCCATATTCTTTTCGCGGACAATTATAAGATTCATCTCGAAAACTCGGCTCCCTATCTCTGCAGTGCCTTGAATGTCTCCTGGTAAAATGAAATATCTTTATTGTCATTGCATAGTACAATTTGTCACGCACCGATACAGCGGAAATGAATTTGCAGCTCTCGTACTCAATGCTATAAAACAACAAATAAAATAAATAAACAATAAATTTAAAAAAGTAAACAGCCAGTACAATCAATGTCCAGCAGTACAAAAACACAACTCAGATGATAAATACTGATTGATTTCTCTCAACTTTTTCGGTTGGCTTACTATCCAGATATAAAACTGTTTGCATAAATACTCCGCTTTTGCATAATTCTGCTTCGAGTTTCCATGCCTCTCCTCGCTTGCTCGCTTGCCTCTACTTGCTTTAATGTAGTTGCAGGGCACTGTGCTGTCGTGCTCGCTTATCTGCCTCGTATTTCATAATCCGAATTCTCACCACAAATCTCTACCGGGTAAAAATGCAGGAATAAGGGGTTTCACAGTTCAAAGTATCTCAGTGCTTAAAAAGATGAGGCAGTAGTTGAAATAGATCCGCTAAAAAGTTGGAAGTAAATATATTTAATTTCAGCAACTTGGTCCGAGATCGTGCTGAGTAGAGATGCCTGCCTGTTTGCTGGAATAATAGAGACATAAAACGCTGCGCTAAAAATCGACCCTACGGCTCAACTAATGGTGCTGAAGCATTATTCTGCCGTGTCCCGTTGACCCGGAACCGGACCATTCCTGTCCATAACCTTGCCATCCATGTATCGGTACACGTTGAAGTAGAATCTCAGCCCTCCAGTAACTCATTGCACACACCCACCACCATCGAGTGAATAACTTCCCCTTGATGTGTCCTTAAACATTACAGCTTTCACATTTAGCCTCACGTAAATTCAGTGTAAAGAAAGCCTGTTTGCGTTGACCCCATCTATATCCTTCATAAATGTACAGTATATATCTTACTGAAATCTCCCCTCATTCTCCTACACTGTGGGGAATATATTCACAACTTATTAAACTTATCCCTTAAGCGGCAGAGTCAAGTTCCAGCACATTCCGGCAATGTTTTTTTTCTGCACACCATTGTATTTCTATGTCTTCTGTGGGTAGTAGTACCATCTTGTTCCCATGGTGTCACGTGGCTCTGCGCCGTGTCCAAGGAGGCATTAGACGAGGACTGGACGCTCGGAGCCTTATGACAACATGTCGTATGAGAGCAGTTGCTGTGTATCAGAAATCCTGGTTATGTGAACACTAACGTCCGGTAGAACAACTCTGAAAAGTATTGACTGCGGCCGGGATTACCCATCTTCTAAAAACACTGCCCAGAGGAAGGTGATGGCAAACGATTACTGCACAAAAAATGCCGCAAACTATTATGGTCATGGAAAGGGTATGACCGCTTAAGTCTGATAGGCACCAATGGCATCCAGCAGCACGTGGTCGCGGAACTCTTATTGAAATGCACTCGCATTCTCTGAGGTTCACACTCCCTAATACTGGCCAAACTGGTGTGGTCTTCGCCATTCCCAGTCACCAACTTCGCTCTATTTCGTAGTAATGTGCTTTGTGTGTGTGTATGATCCTGAACTGCTCGCCGCTCCAATCATTTCATCTGTGGTGCCGAGGACTGTGGCCACAAATGACTTAGGATTTTATTTTTTATCTCAATAATATCCTGCTATCTGTCGAGAATGATGTTAATTTGAGCCATTTTCATTCGTAAAACCACTGAAATAATTTAATATAATTTACATAGAGATACTACGCAGAATAGACCCTTCCAAACCTCTGAGCCGCGCCTCCAGCAATCCATTGATTTAACACGGTATAGTTTACAACGAAACATTATCCTCATAAAAGGCACATCTTTGGACTGTGGTAGGAAACTGGATCAATCGGAGTAAACCCACGCATTCACAGAAGATTCTGACGAACCGAGTTGTAACGGAATGGCGCTAGTCGCTACCCTGAAACATTTCACCATTCACACAGCCTCTCCCACGATCAGTGGAATGCAGATTGCTTGCATTTACCACATCTCTACCCTCTTTGAATTTCTATATCTCCACCAAATCTTCTGCCATTCTCCTGCGTTTTCAAGAATGAACCCATTCCCTGTAGGTCAGGTCCTCAGGTCCCGGTAACAATCCTGTAACTATTTTCTTTACTCTTTCAATCCTACTGCAATGTCGTTTGTAGGCAGGTGGCCAGAACTGCACACAATACTCCATATTAGACCTCAACGACATCTTTGATGTATGAAGGGCAATCTGCCAAATGATCATGTTATCTCCTTACGACTTTCAAGCGAATATGGTTCAGTGATCCTACATTCTACGGCACTCCTCAATGCCCTGCCGTTTAGTAAGTGTGTGTGTGTGTGTGTGTGTGTGTGTGTGTGTGTGTGTGTGTGTGCGTGCGTGCGTGCGTGCGTGCGTGCGTGCGTGCGTGCGTGCGTGCGTGCGTGCGTGCGTGCGTGCGTGTGTGTGTGTGTGTGTGTGTGTGCGCGCGCGCGCATTAACGAAAGTATTCAATGTAATTACAAATGGAGCCGGGGTGTGCCGCAGCATGTAAAATGCAACTACGTAGTTTCAAAGATCATATTAGATGTTAATCACGGTCTTTCCCCGAGAGAAGGAGAGGGAGACTGAGATAAATAGAGAGAGAGACAGAGACAGATAGATGGGGGAGAGCTTCTGTCTACTTCTTCCTGTGTTACATGTCGAATGATGGGTGCTTGTTGATTATAGAGGGTGGTAAAAGAGAGAGAGGGGGATAGAGAGAGAGGGGGCGAGAGAGAGAGAGAGAGAGAGAGAGAGAGAGAGAGAGAGAGAGAGAGAGAGAGAGAGAGAGAGAGAGAGATGAATACATGAATTTGAGATAAAGTCGGAATGACGTCGAGAAATAAAACAGAAGTCCTACATTGAGTAAAATGCGGGAAGCTTGGAAGAAGTGGTTCACTGTGAAACATGACGAATTTAGTTTGTGATGTACAGTAGGATATATAAATATGTGGTATATCATAAAATACCCCAGAAGTCAGTTTAAACATAGAAACTCTATGGAAAATACTTTATACGTTATACTTTACTGTCACGAAACAATTGATGTTAGAGAGTACAATCATCACAGTGATATTTATTTCTTTGCTTCGCGCTCCCTGGAGTACAAGTCGAAGTAAATACAATAAAATTTTAAATTATCAATCGTAATTAGAAAATAGAAAATGGAAAGTAAGATAGTGCAAGTCAGGTCCGGATATTTTGAAGGTACGGCCCAGATCCCGGTCAGGATCCATTCAGCAGTCTTATCACAGTTGGAAAGAATCTGATCCCATATCTGGTCGAACGAATCTTCATGCTCCTGCACCTTCTCCCGGAAGGAAGTGGGACAGAAAATGTGTTGGCTGGGTGGGTCATGTCCTTGATAATCCTGGCAGCACTGCTCCGGCAGCGTGTGGTGTAAAGTGTGGTGAGGTGTAAATGACAGCAGCATCGAATATCATGTAAATTTAGACTGATCTTAAATGTGTTTAAAAATGTATCTGACATTTACGGTATACATTTCACACAGACAAACTTTAAACACATCCGCCCAGCATTGCGGGAGAAGCATTTCACACTTCAAACCAACAAGTGACCAACTGCATTAACGATTTGTTCAGTTTAATATCCGCACGAAATCATTGAGAATTTGATGTAACCGCCGGCTGCAACTCTCCAGTTCACCACTTCTCTCAGCATTATGAAGGGATCATTTTCTCCGTAAATGCCAGGGAAGTCTCGACCCATACGCTGCATTTTCCTCGTGAGCCCGCACTGTTTACATATCTACACACTGCCATTTGTTACCCAAACAAGGAACAAATTCCGCATGAATTGAGCTGAGAAATTCTCAGTTCAGGTGGACTGTATGCCCAAGCTTCAATAAATAAAAAGAAAGAAAGAAAAAAAGATGCGAGAAGAATTTATGTGATCAAATGGCTTCTTCCGGAGTTCGGACACTCCCGGAACATAGGACAGTCCATCACATGAACTTCCGGCCCATGATATCGGTGCCTTCCATGATGCCAAATACAAAAGAAATCCGTGCAGTCCATCTGCTTCGTTTCATGTACCTCCCGAAAAGCAACCGAATGTCGCTGTCACATTCGGTCTCGTGCATTTGTCCAACTTGATTCTTTTAAACGTATCCCCTCTCATCAATGACCGTGTCCTCGACAATTTGTCATTTCGAACACGAGAAATTTATTCTGGTGGCCGACAGTAATTTGCGTTCCTGATTTTGTAACCTTCAGTCAGGTCCAAGGGAAAATAATTAGTTAATCTAAACCTTCATTTGCCGGCACGCAGTGGTAGTCTTCACTGCTTCTAAACGTTTGCCAGATTCTACCCTTCCCAAACTACAGTAATTCCGAATGGCAGTCACCGACGGTTTGAATAAACTTTTTTCCTCCTGTGCTTCACAATAAACCAAAGCGTTGACACACCTGTTGTTGGAACAGATTGCTCCCGCTTGAACCCATTTATGCTTCTCATCATTTGAATTACACTGTTACGTCTGTTCAGATTGTTCTACGTCCCAGAAATGAAACACTGCCTTTTCAAAGGCTCCTCATTGGTGAAATATTAGATCCCACGTAATATTCACCCATGTCCCACTTCTGGACATTCATGTAGTGCAATCACATCTGTATCGAACTGTGACCATCAGAACTACACATTTTATAGCATACGTGAAACCACTTACTGTATGTTTCATAACGCAGGCAACACAACTTCGCTACTTTCATAAAGTGGGTGATAATGCTAAGTAACCTTTTTGAATTATTCACCTTTAACTGAAACTACAGACGTGCAGAAATATTCAATAGGTTCGTCTTTATCCTAGGTGGAAGAAGATCGAATGGTAACATGATCGAGACTTATTAATTCACAAGAGGTGCAGTAGGGTTAGACAGCTAAAGTGATTCTCCTGTAATAAAGGGAGCAGAGAAAGAGTTTAAAATATATGACAGCAGAAAAATCGCAGACTCGTCACTGAGTTTCTATTTGGGTTCACTGATATACGGTCGGACAGATGTATTAAAAACGGAATGCAATAGACGAGTCTGTCAGAAATGGAGGTGTGATGCTTCTGCAGTCAGATAGCAATAGGAAATATACAACATATGAATGAGGCCTAGCAAAGTGTCATACACAGTTGAAAGCACCGGTCTTTATATCACAGATTGTAAGGGCAAGTTTATAATTCTCTCTCCCTCTCTCCTGCACTCTCTCCCAGTTTCTCATTCCCTCTACTGATTTTTCTCTCATAGTCTTCTCCTCCTTCTCTGTCTCCCCGGCTTTTCTCTCGCATTTATCTCCCCCTTCTTTCTCTCTTCAGACTCCCGGACACCTGTCTCTCCATATCCCCCGATCTCTTTCTCCTCCCTCCTGTCTTTTACAGTCTCTGCCCCGCCCCCCGCCTCCAGTTTCTCTCCAACTCCGGTTCGTTAGCCCAACCCCGAACTCTATCCCACATTCACGCTCCCTTCCCAACCCCATACGTCTGCGCTCCTCTGAGCTCTCTATCGGCCATTCTCTTTCTCCTACATTCACTTTCTAGAACCTGAGGCTCTCTTTCTCAGATTAAACTCTCCCCTCCCTTCTCTTGCTCCCTGACCCGGTTTAACTCTTTTCCTCAGTGTCTTTCTTCCTCCGGGCCATCCCACTCGCGGTTTCTCCCCACTCCAAATCTCTCTACTGCAGATCGTTCTCCTCACCGCGGTCGCACTTCTCATCCAAGAACACATCACACTACTGGGCTCTCTATAATCCAACCACCCCGCGGAATCTCTACAGAGGGCTCCCTCCCTGTCTCATTCTCCACACCAAATGCCAAGTCTCATTCTCCCAAGTCTTCCACACTCTGTTACAGATTGTTTCTCTCCCGTCTCTTTCTGTCCAGTTCCTTCCCCTCTCCACGCACACTCTCTCTACGCCGTCTCCTGTCCGGTCCCATACTCTCTTCACTTCCAGACCTACCTGTCCACGAACGTCTCTCTTTGACCAATCTCTCTCGCCCTCTCTCTCCCCTCGTCCCCGTCTCTTTCTTTCGCTGTCTCTTCCCTCGTCTACATTCTCTCCCATGTCTCTCTCCCTCCACCTCTCTCCCACCGTTTCTCTTACTTCGATTCTCTCTCCACTATCTGTCAACGCATCACTTTTATCTCCGTTCCCTCCCCCCCCCCCCCCCGCTGTCTCTGAAATTTTACCAGCTTTCACATAAAAACTAAAATTATAATGAACATGCGATTGTACTGGAGTGAATGCAGAGGATGCAGTTTGCTCGGATGGAAATTTATTACAAATCAGGAAACGACGTTCCTTTCTTGAAGCAGACTATGAAATGGGAATTTCCATAGAAACCTGTGCAATTATGAATAGCATGCACGAGTTCTGTAGTGCTAACACATCTCATTAACAGATTTATATAGTATCAAGAACATGTAAGGGTTACTGTAAGTTCCTGTAGATTATTTGACTTTCCTTTTCATTTCATCGTCTGCAAAAGTCTAAGGAAACGAATGGAATTAATTTCTACTGTTCAGGTGTTGAATATGTTGAGTGGGGATATGATGCTGCAGAATTAAAAACAAATACAAAAGCGGGAATGTTTAAAAGCGGCCGAAGAATCTATTCCTGTGCGGTGTCTCTCTCGGGCTCTAAGCCTGTTTTATTATCGCCGCTTCTACGTTCTCATAAAACGGCAGGTTCTGTTGTGTGAAGATAGAAAATACTAATACCTTGTCTTGCTGGAATTAGATATTGTGTTTATTAATTAGTTGAATTATTGACGACAACGGATATTTCGCTGCGCTGATGAACTGCTCTCTGAACTTGGACTGAATTGAACGTGTTTGTGCAGCAACTTTATATCATCAGCATGTATCCGGTGTGTTGAAATATGTACTCCGAGTCATTGTAATTATTTTGATCTAGCCCGGCAATGGGATGGTAAAGAAATTCGGCAACATATACTGACCACAGGATGATGAAGCTTCCAGAGATGGTGAGAAGTAAAATCACAGACCTCCTCCTGCTCTCCATCTCCAGGTCACTGCGGCTCTCCGTCTTGCTTAGACCCTTCAACGTCTTACGGACGCGACTATTCACTATAATGTGTCTGACTGTCAGAGCGTTAAACAGCAGTATTAAAACAAATGGCAGTAACGGCGTGATAACGACGAAATACGATCGATATCCTACCCACCCAGATTCAGTATAGGAGCTCGGTTTTGGAAAACACTCCCAGGGTTTATTGTCAATCACTTTCGCAGGCTTGCTAACAAAGAAGTAAGGCACATTTTTACAAAAGAGCAGAACACCACTAGTTGTCAGAACCACAGCCGCAGTTTTCCCGGTGCAACATTTTGCTTTTAGCTTCTGGCAACAAAAAGCGACAAACCAATCAAACGTGAAAGTGACAATGAACCAGCCAGACATTTATGTGGCTGTCTCTTTCAGGAGGAAGATCATACTGCATATTGGAGTGACGTCCAGGAATGTCCCGGGAAAGTAGTAATAACTGACCCGCCACAGAATGATCTCAAAGACGATAGATGCAGATCCGCCGTAGCCATGGCCACCAAGTATCGAGTGGTACAGATGGAGAGACCACACTTCTCGCGGGACAAGATCACAATCGCCACTAAACTCACTGGGAGAAAAAAAAGAAAGAATGCGTGAATTTATTTCTCGCCACTAGCTGTGTCTGAAGGCAGGGATTAACTGGAAATTCAGAACAGTCGAACTTTAAGTATATGGTAGTTCATTTCTGGAAGTTTAAACAGTTTAAATTGGGCGTGGCAGACACCACAAACGAGTTCATGCTTGGTGAAAGGGTATTGTACTCGGTACTGGAAGAGGAGTAACGTTTGGGAAGGAACATTTTCAATTGATCGTCGAGGGCATTTGGAGAATTCAACTTAAATCTTCCAGCATTGGTTTGTTTGTTTTTTTTTTCCCCCCATGTGTAGTCTGGGCACTTTAGCAACTTTCTTAGCGATGCTGACTGCCGCGTTCCCGTTACCAATCTTCTGGCACTATCCCCATACGGCGAAGCCCTGCTCCCTCCGGCTCTGCCCATTCACAGAACGGAAAGTTGAAGGCAAATTAATTGCCCCGGTTCGCATGTCTTTGTCTCCGCCTCGACTCCCGGCTTGTCCCGCGCCCACAGGAGACCCGTTTGCCTCGCTTATTTTAAATTCTGCAACTACTGGTGATCGGGGTTCTTTCACGGAATGTTTTCGTATCCGATCAGAAATTTCTAATTTTCACTTTTAATCGTTTTTTCTGACCCGCTGAATGTTTCAGGAATCTTGTGCGCCCTTGCTTATTCCACCCAACGTCCAAAGAAAAGATAATGTAGGTACTTGTAAACATCTGATTTTTTAGCGTTTGCTGCAAATTACTGCAGCATTATTCCAAATGCTTCGACGTTCATGGACCCACAGCGGCCTTTTGCATGAGCCTTACCCCGTCTGGCTCTAACGGGCACTGATGGGTTTCCTCCTAACCCATGGACGTACGTAGCAAGCTATCTAGCCTTCTGGTTGAGAGCACTACCTGAGAGAATTCCAGATCTAAACGAGATAGTTATTTCGATTCACTATAAAGAAGACTTTGGAGAGCATCACTGGGCCGAAAGGGCTGTTAATGTCAAAAACGTTCTAATATTCTCTTCAATATCACTGACGAGTCGATTCCCGTCATGATTCCTCTTCAGATTTGCAGCAATATCTTAAAATCTGAATGTAAAGCCTGTCGCGTTATTGGTGCAACTCCAAGTAGCCCGTAAAGGTGACGAGTGCGCTGGATTATTGGCGTTTACTTCGACAAGTGACCAGGCATTGATAAATCACAAATGCCTGCCATGAGTCCATCTCCCCGATCTTCTATTCTTCATCACTTTCACCTGCCGGGATATTTTCAGCCAACTCGGTTTTGACACGGCAAACACGTGGAAATCTGCAGCTGCGGAAAATTCAAGCAAGACACTCAAAATTCTGGTGGAGCGCAGAGGGCCAGGCAGCATCTATCGGAAGAAGCACTGCCGACGTTTCGGGCCGAGACCCTTCGTCAGTTATAGATGCTGCCCGCTGCGTTCCACCGGCATTTTGTGTGTGTTGCTCCGTTTTATCACAATGTCGGCTCCTCTCTCACTGATGCAACCCCATCAGAACACTGTTGGTAACTGAATGAATCCAAATACCGCTCACACAGAAAAGCAGTTGTTAGTTTGCCTCTGTTCGTACCAGGAAACCAATAATGGCAATGATCAAATAATATATCTTTCCCACAAGGTCCAATGCTTCAAATATTCTGTGTGAGATCCAGCCTGTCTTCCGGCTACCTATAATCCAGACGAAGGAACTCTGATCTGATAAATCTCGATGGTCATTCATTTATACTTGACCCACCATGCTGAATATCTAATACTGCACAAGGCTGACGTGTCTTCCAACATCTGGGGTAAGAAATAATCATGATGTTACTGAAATATAATCCCAGCTGTGATGAGGAAGATTGACAAGAAGTTGCAAAATCTCAAATAAGAAGAAATGACGATTTGAGAATTCAGTGAATGCTGTTACTCAATACTCTTAGGCTCACCTCTCGGTTTCAGAATTATTATTCATGGTCCTGTCAATTCCGAGATTCCATAGACTTTGTTATGATAGACCAATGAGCTAACGCCATTCAGCTGCTTTGTTTCATTCTGGGAATGTTCTCTGTTATAGAGCTTGCAACAGAAATCCCTGGCAATCCCTGGCAAGTCATTCCAGGCACTTACAACCCTCTGTGTAAAAGAAAATACCCCTCATGTCTCCCATAAACTGCTCCCCCTTAGCTTAATTGTGTAGGTAGGCCCTTTGGTGCTTACTATCTGTGCCGTGGGAAACAGGTACTGGATAGAGCCTTATCTATACCTCTCATAATCATGTAGATCTCCAATAAAGAGCCCTCTCATCCTTCTATTCTCCAAAGAAAAAAGTCCCAGCTCTGCTAACAATGCCTCAAAACACTTGTTTTCCCATCCAGACAATTTCCCTGTAAATCTCCTCTGCACCGTCTCCATAACTTCCACATCCTTCCTATAATGAGTTGACCAGAATGGAATACAATACCCTAAGTGTAGTCTCACCAAAGTTTAGTAGATTTGCAACATGACCTCTCTACTCTTGAACTCAATCCCCGTATTAAAGAAGCCTAGCATCCCCTAGGCCTTCTTAACTGTTATATTAATCTGTGCAGCGACCGAGAGGGACGTATGGATTTGAACCCCAATGTCCCTCTGTTCATCCACACACTTAAGTAACTGACCATTAACCCTGTACTCAGCCTTCTGGTTTATCCTTCTAAAATGGATCACCGCACAGTTAATCAGATTGAACTCCATCTGCCACTATTCTGGCCAACGCTGCAATCTGTACATACCCTCTTGTAACCTTCGACAACCTACAGCTCCATCCACAACTCCTCCAATCATCGTCTCATCCGCAAACTTACAGATCCATCCTCCTGCGTCTTCATCCAGGTCATTTATAAATATCATAAACAGCAGGGGTCCCAGGACTGATCCTTGCAGCACTCCACTAGTCACCGATCTCCATGCAGAATACTTTCCTTCCACAACTAACGCCTGCTTTCCTCCAGTAACCATTTTTTTATCCAAACAGCAAGGATTCACTGATCCCATGCCTCATGACTTTCTGGATGAGTCTCTCGTGGGGGACCTTGTCAAATGCCTTGTTAGAATCGATGTAGACATCTACCGTCCTACCCTCATCAATTTATTTTTTTATCTCTTCAAAAAACTCAATTGGGCTCATGAGGCACTATGTTCCCTTCAGAAAGCCATGTTGACTATCCTTGAGTAGACTGTACTTCTCCAAATGCTCGTAGATCGTATCCTTAAGAATCCTTTCCAATGGTTTGCAGACCACCGACGTAAGACTCACCGGGCTATAGAAGGTCTCACCAGGTTTCTCTGTTACCTTTTTAACAAGGAAACTACATTAGCCGTTTTCCAATCCTCCGGCACCTCCCCTGCAGCCAAAGAGGAATCAAAGATCATAGCTGCTGCTCCAGCGATCTCTTCTCTCACTTGGCACAGCAACCAGGGGTATATCTCGTCCAGACCTGGGGATTTGTGGTTTTTAAGAAAATCCAACACCTTCTTCCTTAATCTCCACATTCTCCAGCACACAGGCCTATTCTATTTCGACCTCACCCTGATCAAGATCCTTTTCACTTATGAACACTGAAGCAAAGTATCCATTTATTACCGTCCCAACCGCCTGCGCTTCCTGGTACATGTTGACCTCTTTATCCTTTTGCGGCCCCATCTTCATTCTTGTCATCGTTGCTCTTCACATACGCATAGAACACCTTGGGGTTTTCCTTAATCCGAGATGCCAAGGCCTTCTTATGCCGCCTTCAAGCTCTCCTAAATCCTTTCTTAAGCTCCTTCCTCGCTAACCTATATTTCTCATGAGCCTCTCCTGCTTCCTGCTTCTTATATCTAACATATACTTTCTTCTTTCGCTTGACGAGTTGCCTCATGTGTTTTCTCAGCCACGGTTCCGTTTTCCTACCACTTTTTCCTTGCCTCAGTGCGACAAACCTATCCTGAACCCAGCGCAGGTGTTCCCTAAACCTCCTTCACGTTACTTATGTGCTTTCACCTTTGAACATCTGTTTCCAATTTACTCCTGCTAGTTCCTGCCTCATCCCTTCAGTTAGCCATTCCCCAGTTAAACACTTTCCCATTGCCTGTTTATCCTTTTCCGTAGCAATACTGAAGCTAAGGGAGTTGAGGTCACTCTCAACAAAATGCTCTGCCACCTGATCAGGTTCATTACCTAGAACTAGATCCAGTATGGCTTCTCCTCTCATCGGCCGGTCCACATACTGTATCAGGAATCCTTCTTGAACACACCTGACAAATTCAGCCCCTTGCAGTCAGGTGGTGTCAGTCAATATGAGGGAAGGTGAAATCACCAATAACTACAACCCTGTATTTCCTGCACCATTCTAAAATCTGTCTTCTTATCTCCTCCTCGGTGTCCCGAGGGCTCTTTGGGGGCATATAGACTACTCCCAGCACACGTGATTGTTCTCTTCCTTTTTCTGACTTCCACCCACACCGACTCAATGGATACGCCCTCTGCAGCATCCTCCCTTTTCTATAGACGTGAAACTTTCCCTGACCAGTACTGCTACTCCCCCCACCCCCCACCTTTCTACCTCCCATCCTATTCCTTTTAAAACACCTCAACCTCGGTACCTCCATCAGCCAATGCTGTCCTTCCTCCAGCCAGGTTTCAGTAACGGCCAGTGTCATAACTCCACATACTGATCCATGCTCGAAGTTCATGCATTTTATTCCTAATACTCTTAGCATTGAAATAGAAACATTTCAACCCCTCTGTGGCGACATTTATGTTTTATCTCCTGCCTGTCCTTCCTCACCAACTTAGAACACATAGCATCATGCCCTTGTCCTTGTATCCTAATCTCTGCACTCACATTCTGATTCCCACCCCCTGCCAAACAAGTTTAAACCCTCTCCAACAGCTCTAACAAACCTGGCAGCCAGGATATTGGTCCCTTTCCAGTTCATGTGCAGCCAGTCCACTGTGTACGGGTCAGACCTTTCCCGGAAGAGATCCCAATGTTCCAGAAATCTGAACCCATTTCCCCTGCACCAACTCTTCAGCCAACCATTCAACTGCCATGACTTCCAGTTCCTACCCTCTCTGCCAGCAATCCTGAGGTTACCACCCTTGCTTTTTAACTTTTATATTAACTCTCTATATTCCTTCTTCAGGACCTCATCCCTACTCCTATCTATGTCATTGGTCCCCACTCGGACCACAGCTGACTGCTCACCCTCTTTCCCGAGAATACCGAGAACTCGATCCAAGAAATCACGGACCCTAGCACCAGGGAGGCAACACACCATCCAGGATTCTCGATCTTTCCCACAGAACCTTTTATCAGTCCCCCTAACTATCGAATCCCCAATCACTACTGCTCTCCTCTTTTCCCTCCTTCCTTTCTCAGCAAATGGGCCAGTCACTGTGCCAGAGACACGACCAGTACAACTTGTCCCTGGTAGGTCATCTCCATGAACAATATCCAAAACAGTAAATTTATTGTTGATGGGAACGGCCACTGGGGTGCTCTGCTCTCTCTGTCTATTCCCCCTCCCTCTCCGGACAGTCACCCAGTTAGTTACCTGTCTCCTGATTTTTAAGGGAAACTGTCTCCTTGAAACTTCTACCTATTACTGCCTCTGCCTCCCGAATGATCCGAAGTTCATCCAGCTCCAGTTTCCTAACTCGGTTTGACAAGAGCTGAAACTGGATGCTTCCCATGCTGGTATAGTCATCAGAGGCAACTGTGTTGTCCCTGACTCCTACATCCTACAATCGGAGCACTGGACTGCCCTACCTACTACCTCCATCACCAAGTCCTAAGTTAATTAAATTAATTAAAGAACCTTACCCGGCCTTACCCACTGGGAGCAAGTTCGTCCTCCGCCTCTGCTCGCCAAAACCTCTCGAATCAAAGCCTCAAAGCTCCACTGCTGCTCTGGCCCCACTCATTCACTGGCCACTCTACTTGATCTACCCCTCTTTTTATTTGTTTGTTGAGCTATTCAATTTACGATTACCCAATCAGACTGCTTGGTCACCTGCCCTCGATTGCCCAGTCAGCTGCTTTCTGCTGAGTCTGAACTATTCAAATCTTTTCATTATTATTGTCCAAAATAACAAGAGTACATCGAAGTAAATAACACTTACGATGTGTAAAGGAAAAAAAAAAACATTGTTTTAAAGATTGAAAAATATGGTGACACAAAAAAAAGAAAAGAAAAGAAAAACACTAAAGCAAAGAAAAGTGAGGAAAAAACATATTAAGCGTTCAACTCCGGAGTCATGCGCCATGCAAAAAGCTTCTGAAGATAACCAGCAAACCGCCAGCAAGAAAAAAAATACAATTAGATCATGGAGAAAATTATCAATTAACTTCAATGGTAATAATGAGCAAATGAAACCCTTCTTTTATCAAAATCAAACACAGGTTCAAAGGCTCGACTTCTAATTTTCTCCAAACTAAGACGTAGCATCGCTTGAGAGAACCATTGTAACAGAGTAAGAGCCGACATACCTTTCCACTTCAACAGAATGGCTCTCCTAACTATCATTGTAACAAAGGCAATAACATGTTTGTCAGACAAAGAAATAGCTTGGATATTTTAAAGAATTATTCCAAAAAGTACAGTTAATTTGTTAGGTTGTAAATTAATTTTAAGCGTTTTAGAAATTGTAGAAAAAAACTGACTTCCAGAACCGTTTCAGTGTAGAACAAGACCAAAACATCTGTGTCAGTGTAGCTGGCTCACTTTTACATCTATCACAATAACTGTCAAAATTAGGAAATATTTTAGACAATCTCTCCTTCGTCAAATAGTAATGAGTACAACTTTAAACTGAATCACTGCATGACTAGCACAAATCAAAGAAGAGTTAACCAACTTCAGAATCCGTGTCCAGTCCTCCATCATTAAAGACAAATTAAGTTCCAATCTTGTTTAATCTTAAATAAAGGACACTTATCCCATTGTAATAGTAAATTATGAATTCTTCCAATGGAACCCTTCATCAGCGGGTTCATACTCGTAATAGTACCTAACAAGCCTGCATTCAATATGTAAGGAAAATTAGTTAAATGTTTTTGTAAGAACTGTCTAACTTTAAGGTATTGTAAAAATTATGAGTAAGAATGAGAATATTTATCAACTAATTGTTCAAAAGACATCAGTCTATCTTCTTTAAATAGATTCAAAAAAGAATTAATGCCTTTATTTTGCCAAAGTAAAAAAATTGGATCACTCAAAGAATGCTTAAAAAAATTCAATAAATTAAACTAGAAAGTTTAAATTTTTTAAGATTAAATAATTACGGAATTGGAGCCAAATTTGTAAAGAATATTTAATCAAAGGGCATAAATTTAAATTAGCAACTTTAGCTAATTGTATAGGTAAAGCAGCTCCCAATAAAGAGGTTAAATAAAACTGTTTCACAACTTTCAATTCCAAATCTACCCAAACTGGCGATTTGTTCTTGTCAACCCCGTGTAACTAAAAGGACATATATTGCACATTAACAGCCCAGGAATACATTCTTAAGTTAGGCGAAGTAAGACCTCCATCCTTTTCAATTTTTGTAAGTGACGTTTACTAATTCTTGGTCTTTTATCATTCCAAATAAAAGATGAGATAATAGAATCAATCAGATCAAAAAAAAACAGGGATATTCTGAAATAAATATAACAATTTTGGTAAAATCATCATTTTGACTATATGGATGTGACCAACAAGTGAAGATGTACGTGGGTTCCATCCACTAAATAAATACTTCATAGAATCTACTCAGGGAACAAAATTAGCTTTGTAAAGATCCTTTTTTTTAAACAGATTATAACGCATAAATATCTAAAAAAATCCATAATGTTGAAAGGAGTATTACATATATGGAAACAGATTAATTTAAAGGAAACAGTTCATTTTTATTAAAATTTATTTTATATCCTGAAAAATCTCCAAATTCATTAAATAATTTTAGCAAGGCAGGGAGATTCTTTGGGATTAGATATATAAACCAGAAAATCGTCAGCTTAGAGAAATCTCATTCACAAGAATCCCAAAAATATCTTTAGCTTCAGGAAGAGTTTCTAGTTTTAAGTTAAATAACAAAGGACTTAATAGACAACCTTGTCTTGTCCTCCGTGAAAGCTGAAAAAAGAGATCTACAATTATTAGTAATAGCAGAGGCAATAGGAGTTTTATATATCATTCTAATCCAATTTTTTTACATTAACACCAAAACCAAATTTCTCCAAAAGATTAAACAAATACTTCCATGCAAATTGATCAAATGCTTTTTCAGCATCGAGAGACGACACGTTGTGGGGTTTTAAAAGAAGACGGGTATATAATGTTAAATAATCTCCGAACATTTGAAAAGGAATAATGGCCGTTTCTAAAGCCTGTTTGATCTATAAAAATAACTTTACCCAAAAATTTTCCAACCACTTGGCCATTATCTTTGACAGGATCTTAGCATCATCATTCAGTAATGAAATAGGTCTATATGAGGCACGATCAGAATGACTTTTATCCTTTTTAAGAATTAAAGCATTAGAAGCGTCATAAAAAGTAAAGTTTAAATTGCCTTTCACAAAAGAGTCCTTAAGCATTTCCTACCAAGAGAGAAATTTTCCATTTTTTTTATATAATTCTACAGGGTAGCCATCAAGACCAGGGGCCTTACCAGATGCCATTGAAAAATTAGCTTTATGAATGTTGGCTTCAGTAATTTGGGCATCAAGAGTTTTTTGATCCTTAACTGAAATTCGAGGAAAAACAATCTTCCATAAGAAAAAAAAATCATTTTAGAAGAATCGACTGGAAATTTAGATTTATAAAGATCATTATAAAAACCTTGAAAAATCTTATCAATGTCTTCATATTCCCAAGCCAGGGTACCATCTTTCCTACAGATTTTCAAAATTTGCCGTTTTACTCAGGCCGTTTTTTATTGAGATACAAGCAGTTTGTTGTTTTTATCTCAAAACATACAAAATTGATGTTTTAGCTGAAGCTAATAGCCTTCAATAGGATGAGTTAATAATAAATTATATTGTGATTGAAGTTCCATCCTTTGTTAAAATCAGTCAATATTAGGGGAAATAGCATAAATATTATCCAAGTCTTTAACTTGTTTTGAAATCTTATTAATTCTACTTTATCCTGGTTTTTCAGGTTAGCAGATTAAGAAATGATCTGACCACCTTAAAATGCTTTAAATATATCCCATATGATTAATTTAGATGTACCCCATATAACATTAAAAAGAAAAAAAAATATTTTACCTGGTTTTCAATGAAGCTAACAAAGTCTGAATTCTGCAATGATGTCTGAGACAGGCGCCAAGGTGGGTGGGCAAGGATTGCATCATCAAATTCGAAAGACAAACTGAAAGTTGCATGAGCAGATAGAGCGATAGTGTCATATCCACAATTCTTAACACTAGGCAAGAAGCAAAGGTCAACTATAATATAATCGATCCTTGAATAATTTTCTATAAACATGCGACAAAAAAAAAAAAATCTCTATCATCGGGGTGTAAATATCTACATAATTCAATCAATCCAAAAATCAGTCAAAAAGGAATTAATAAGTAATGCAGAGTGATTTGGAAATTACTGGTTGGTTGAGCTCATGTCAATCAAAGGATTTAAACAACAGTTAAAATCCCTGCCCATTATCTACATATATTCATTTAAATGAGACTGTAAAGTAAATACATTTTTTTTAAAAAAACATCTAAGTTAGGACCGGACAAATTGACCAAAACAGCTTTTCTGTTACAAATTACCCTACTAACAATTAAAAATCTAGTAAAGAATCTGACAATATCCTCTTGAATGAACAAAATACTGGATTTAATAAAAATAGACACTCCTTTAGTTTTACTTTGAGAAGTGAAGTGAAATTGCAAACTCTTCCACGATCCAAAAAACCTATTTTGATCTCCCGCCTTGATATGTGTCTCCTGAGCAAAAATTGTATCAGGTTGAAATTGATTAATGATTTTAAAAGTCTTTTTACATTTGATAGGATGATTCCAACCACGTACATTTTAACTTATTACATTAATCTGTTTAGATTCCATACTATAATTTTATTCTACTTTACACATGTGCCGAGCACAGACCAATACGGGATGATCAAAAATGGTGGCGATGGAGAATACAACCACACAGAAAACACACATGCTCCGGAACCGACCAATGGGAAAAAAAAACTAATTCTAACCCCATCCCACTCCCCCCACAGCCCAGAAAAAGCAGGCATCCTATGATAGGAAACACAGCCAAGACTGCTCTGTCTGTCCAAAAGATTAAAAAAGTTTCTCTATCCCTCCCCCGTTAAAAAATGGAACCCACTGACCTTGTAAGAGGAACGACAAAGTCTCAACAAAGGAAAATGTTTACATTCCAGCATCTACAAACTATCCCGTGTTTATATTTAATCTTTTTTTAAACAAAGAGGAAACCAAAAAATTGTTATCTCTTAGAAAGTGAAAAACAGCTCCATCTTAACATTAACATTAAATCCCCTAAAAAAGCTTTAAATTCAGTTATAAGATGCAATAATATTCATTATATAACAAAATACTAATATATTGAAAAGAATTTTAAAAATAAGCAGTTATTAAAATGTGAAACATATTACCTAGAGAAACCAAGCATAGTGTTTAATAACAGAATAAGAGATCAACACAATCTTTAAAACTAAATATTATACAAATAATTGAAACCTCCACTAAGTATATATAAGAAAAGGAAATATCCCCATTAGTAGGAAAAACTACCAGTTAGTTAATTTAAAAAAAACACAAAAAGTATCAAACCAGATATTAGGTTAAAGGAGTAAGTCCTTTTATGTGCTTTTTCTTCGTCGAATGTCCAAATAACCATTTAAACAGTCATACTTGAACCATAAATCTTCTTACCGAAAAAAACAATGATCTGCAGTAATAAACAAGTCCCCTAATCTTCTTTTAATAATCTCTCAATGAAGTGTCCAAGTAGCCTTCATAAATCTTCTTTCCGAAATGCTATTATGCAGATAATGTGCCAGACAGTTCAATCGGCAGTCGCAGCAGGTATAGTTTAAACAAATGCCAGTGCAACTTTAGGATCACAAAATGTACGAGGAGGAGAATTAGGAGGAAGAACTTTAATCCTCATTGGGTTACGCAAGGAAGGAAACAATTTCTTATCATATCCCTGTTTCATTACCAGAGTAAATTTTAATCTTTGTTCCATTACCTCCTTAGAAAAATCTTCATAAAAACCGAGCTCAGATGTCTCAAATCTAAAAACTCTCTTTTCTTGCCTGTCACATTATTTGACCTTCAATCTTAAAATATTGAGAACAAACCAGAACAGCCCTTGGTTTATTTGGATCTTGAGATCTCGAAGTGTTCTGTGTGTTTTTTCTGTAGTTGGCGGCTGTGATAATATAGAAGGAAATAAGGTATGAAAAAGCTTACCAATGTAAGCAGTTAAATCTCCATTTTCAACTCCTTCTTGCAGCCCAACAATTTGTATATTCCTTCGGTGAGACCTAGTTTCCAGGTCTATAATCTTATTTCGATATCTTTCCAAACGAGTTTTACTTTATTTTACTTCCAAGCAATTTTTGCTTAATTATCTTCAATTCCTCTTTGTGTGTAGTGACTTGTGCTTCCAGATCCTTAAGTTTTCCCAGAAATGACATCATTTCATTACCATTCTTTTCAAGTTAGTCTTTAAGTGAACTGTTTCCAAGCCATATCTTCAGCCCACAATGGCATTTCATCAGATCCTTCCTGTTGCATCTTTCCTTTCCCGTTGCCTTTATCACTAGGTTCAGACAAGTACTTCCCACTCCTCAAAGACACATTGTTCCCCTTCAAGAATCTGCAAATGAAGATATTAAATTCGGTTTAAACTAGGCGGAAAGGGACAAAATTAGGAGCAGCTCAGAAACTGATGTTACTCCATTCACAGACAAGCGCAGCCTCCAGGAGCTATTCAAATCTTGATTGACTTGATTGCACAATCCATCTGCCAAAACGACTTGAGCCAAAGCTTCAAAGCTCCAGTTCTTCACTGGCCACACTCCACCCCAGTCAATATTAAACTCCAGTCCCATTGAAGGTGAATATGCAGTAGAAGAAACTCCTCCCATGCCCAGAACTGGATGCGGTGAGCAGCAGCAATAATTGTAGAGTTCAGCACTGATAGTCACTCTCAAAATAGCTTTAGCAACAGTGATAGACAAATATCCAGCATGCAGCTTATTGAAACTTTCTCCCCTGTGTGAACCCGGTAGTGTGTCACAAGTGTAAAATGCTGTGAGATTTCATTGCTAATGTAATGGTCTCTCTGTTATGTTTCACTGCAGAGCTAATGGTTTCTCTGCAGCAGCGATGTTTAGCTTATGACTAGAAATAACAGGGTTTTGGAGTGCCTAGCTATCCAATGAGAGAGATATTGTTCTTTCCTGTGAGTCTGGAAGGTAGATTTTCACGGTCTTTTGCCAGGGAGAGATGAGAAGACACGAATGGAGAGAAAGGGCAATTTTACTTTTATTGTTTCCTTTACTAATCCTATACTCAAAGTAAGAATTCAATAGCTCAATTGTTTAATCGCATATTGTGTAGCACTTGTTATTTTTGGGGTACTGATTTGTAACAGGGGACACATCATGCAGCATTCACACAAACAAGATTTCTTAGGTTTGGCCAAGCTCAGGGGCTATCACCCCCTATATTAAGTTGCTAGCTGAAGCAAGAGTTACATAAGGTTAAATAACCTGAGTGAATCGCTCCCCACATTCACAGCAGGTGAACGGCCTCTCCCCACTGTGAACTCAATGATACACATTTGGTTGATTTTGCTGACAGAATTACTTCCCAAAGTCTCAGCAGCTGATCAGCCTCTCTCCTGTGTGAACTTGCCTGTGTGTCTGTAGATGAGATGACTGAGTCAATCCCTTCCCACACACTGAGCAGGTAAACGGCCTCTCCCAGTGTGAACTCGCTGATGTACCTTCAGTTGGGATGAACAAGTGAATCCCTTCCCACAGTCTGAGCAGGTGAACGGCCTCCCCCAGTGTGAACTCGCTGATGTACCTTCAGTTTCGATGAGCAAGTGAATCCCTTCCCACAGTCTGAGCAGGTGAACGGCCGCTCGCCAGTGTGAATTGACTGGTGTCTCAGTAGGTGAGATGATTTAATGAATCCCTTCCCACAGACTGAGCAGGTGAATGGCCTCTCCCCAGTGTGAACTCGCTGATGTACCTTCAGTTCAGATGACTGAGAGAATCCCTTCCCACACACTGAGCAGGTGAACGGCCTCTCCCCAGTGTGAACTCGCTGATGTACGTTCAGGTCGGATGAGCAAGTGAATCCCTTTCCACAGTCTGAGCAGGCGAACGGCCGCTCACCAGTATGAACTGACTGGTGTCTCAGTAGGTGAGATGATTTAACGAATCCCTTCCACACAGTCAGAGCAGGTGAACAGCCTCTCCCCAGTGTGAACTCGCTGATGTACCTTCAGGTCGGATGAGCAAGTGAATCCCTTCCCACAGTTTGAGCAGGTGAACGGCCGCTCGCCAGTGTGAACTGACTGGTGTCTCAGTAGGTGGGATGATTTAACGAATCCCTTCCCACAGTCAGAGCAGGTGAACGGCCTCTCCCCAGTGTGAACTCGCTGATGTACCCTCAGGTCGGATGAGCAAGTGAATCCCTTCCCACAGTCTGAGCAAGTGAACGGCCGCTCGCCAGTGTGAACTGACTGGTGGCTCAGTAGGTGAGATGATTTAGTGAATCCCTTCCCACACACTGAGCAGGTGAACGGCCTCTCTCCAGTGTGAACTCGCTGATGTACTTTCAGTTGAGATGACTGTGTGAATCCCTTCCCACAGTCCGAGCAGGTGAACGGCCTCTCCCCAGTGTGAACTCGCTGATGTACCTTCAGTTGGGATGAAGAAGTGAATCCCTTCCCACAGTCCGAGCAGGTGAACGGCCTCTCTCCAGTGTGAACTCTCTGATGTTCCTTCAATTTAGATGAGCAAGTGAATCCCTTCCCTCAGTCTGAGCAGGTGAATGGCCTCTCTCCAGTGTGAACTCGCTGATGTACCTTCAGTTGGGATGACTGAGTGAATCCCTTCCCAGACACTGAGCAGGTGAATGTCCTCTCCTCAGTGTGAACTGACTGGTGGCTAAGTAGGTGAGATGATTTAGTGAATCCCTTCCCACACACTGAGCAGGTGAATGGCCTCTGTCCAGTGTGAACACGCTGATGTATCTTCAGTTGGGACGAAGAAGTGAATCTTTTCCCACAGTCTGAGCAGGTGAATGGCCTCTCCCCAGTGTGAACTCGCTGGTGTTCCTTCAGTTTAGATGAGCAAGTGAATCCCTTCCCACAGTCTGAGCAGGTGAACGGCCGCTCCCCAGTGTGAACAGACCTGTGCAGCTGTAGGTGGGATGGTCGAGTGAATCCCTTCCCACATTCTGAGCAGGTGAACGGCCACTCCCCAGTGTGAACTCTCTGATGTTCCTTCAGTTTAGATGACTGAGTGAATCCCTTTCCACAGTCTGAGCAGGCGAACGGCCACTCACCAGTGTGAACTGACTGGTGGCTAAGTAGGTGAGATGATTTAGTGAATCCCTTCCCACACACTGAGCAGGTGAATGGCCTCTGTCCAGTGTGAACACGCTGATGTATCTTCAGTTGGGACGAAGAAGTGAATCTTTTCCCACAGTCTGAGCAGGTGAACGGCCTCTCTCCAGTGTGAACTCTCTGATGTTCCTTCAATTTAGATGAGCAAGTGAATCCCTTCCCTCAGTCTGAGCAGGTGAATGGCCTCTCTCCAGTGTGAACTCGCTGATGTACCTTCAGTTGGGATGACTGAGTGAATCCCTTCCCAGACACTGAGCAGGTGAATGTCCTCTCCTCAGTGTGAACTGACTGGTGGCTAAGTAGGTGAGATGATTTAGTGAATCCCTTCCCACACACTGAGCAGGTGAATGGCCTCTGTCCAGTGTGAACACGCTGATGTATCTTCAGTTGGGACGAAGAAGTGAATCTTTTCCCACAGTCTGAGCAGGTGAATGGCCTCTCCCCAGTGTGAACTCGCTGATGTACTTTCAGTTGAGATGACTGTGTGAATCCCTTCCCACAGTCCGAGCAGGTGAACGGCCTCTCCCCAGTGTGAACTCGCTGATGTACCTTCAGTTGGGATGAAGAAGTGAATCCCTTCCCACAGTCCGAGTAGGTGAACGGCCTCTCTCCAGTGTGAACTCTCTGATGTTCCTTCAATTTAGATGAGCAAGTGAATCCCTTCCCTCAGTCTGAGCAGGTGAATGGCCTCTCTCCAGTGTGAACTCGCTGATGTACCTTCAGTTGGGATGACTGAGTGAATCCCTTCCCAGACACTGAGCAGGTGAATGTCCTCTCCTCAGTGTGAACTTGCTGATGTACCTTCAGTTGAGATGAACAAGTGAATCCCCTCCCACAGTCTGAGCAGGTGAACGGCCGCTCGCCAGTATGAACTGACTGGTGTCTCAGTACGTGAGATGATTTAGTGAATCCCTTCCCACAGTCTGAGCAGGTGAATGGCCTCTCCCCAGTGTGAACTCGCCGATGTACCTTCAGTTCAGATGACTGAGTGAACCCCTTCCCACACACTGAGCAGGTGAATGGCCTCTCCCCAGTGTGAACTCGCTGATGTATCTTCAGTTTAGATGAGCAAGTGAATCCCTTCCCACAGTCTGAGCAGGTGAACGGCCTCGCCCCGGTGTGAACAGACCTGTGCAACTGTAGGTGAGATGATTTAATGAATCCCTTCCCACATTCTGAGCAGGTGAACGGCCACTCCCCAGTGTGAACTCTCTGATGTTCCTTCAGTTTAGATGACTGAGTGAATCCCTTTCCACAGTCTGAGCAGGCGAACGGCCACTCACCAGTGTGAACTGACTGGTGGCTAAGTAGGTGAGATGATTTAGTGAATCCCTTCCCACACACTGAGCAGGTGAATGGCCTCTGTCCAGTGTGAACACGCTGATGTATCTTCAGTTGGGACGAAGAAGTGAATCTTTTCCCACAGTCTGAGCAGGTGAATGGCCTCTCCCCAGTGTGAACTCGCTGGTGTTCCTTCAGTTTAGATGAGCAAGTGAATCCCTTCCCACAGTCTGAGCAGGTGAACGGCCGCTCCCCAGTGTGAACAGACCTGTGCAGCTGTAGGTGGGATGGTCGAGTGAATCCCTTCCCACAGTCTGAGCATGTGAATGGCCTCTCTCCAGTATGAGCTCGCTGATGTCCCTTCACTTCAGATGAGCAAGTGAATCCCTTCCCACAGTCTAGGCAGGTGAACGGCCTCTCTCCAGTGTGAACTCTCTGATGTTCCTTTAGTTTAGATGAGCAAGTGAATCCCTTCCCACAGTCTGAGCAGGAGAATGGCCTCTCCCCGGTGTGAACTCGCTGATGTACCTTCAGTTGGGACAAAGAAGTGAATCCCTTCCCACAGTCTGAGCAGGTGAACGGCCACTCCCCAGTGTGAACTCTCTGATGTTCCTTCAGGTTAGATGAGCAAGTGAATCCCTTCCCACAGTCTGAGCAGGTGAATGGCCTCTCTCTAGTGTGAACTGACTGGTGTGCCATTCGGTTAGTTGATCGAGTGATTCATTCCCCACAAACTCAGCAAATGACCAGCCTCTGCCCAGTGTGAACTGACTGGTGTGTCCACAAGTGGGATAACTGACTAGATCCCTTCTCACACTTACAACAGGTGAATGGCCTTGTCCGGTGTGAACTTGCTGATGTACCTTCAGTTGAAATGACCGAGTGAATCCGTTCCCACTGTCTGAGCAGATGAATGCATTCCCCCCGTGTAAAATGACCGGCACGCCAGTTGTTCTGATGATCGAGTGAATCCCTTGCTCCTCTTCCTAAATATCTGGACAGAGACAGCAAAACTGGCGTGTTGTGTTCGAGATTCCCGTAGACAAATTCCTTGTCATATTTAACCTGTAAAAAGATTTACAAAATCGATCAATGGGTGTGGGACAACATTTCAGATGAGATCACTTGAGTTGGCAAGGTGTGAGCTGACATCACACTTTTACAGTAAAGTTCAATCCAAGTTGGAGAGAGAAATCATCTTCTAACTGGGCACAGTGCTGGTATCTGGAATGATCATCAAACTCTCTGATGCTCTTCCAGAATCTATAACATAGGGGCAGTTCTGCCATTTCCAACCTGTGATCTGGCTCAGTTGTCTCTCTCCATTGGTTTTATTCCCTGTTCCCAATGAGCCGCATCGGTGCTCATTGCCTGGTCCCACAGGAACTGAAATACTCTCTACGCACCCACCATTTTCTGTGTAAAAAAACTTACCCCTGACATCCCCTCGGTATCTACTTCAAAGCACCTTAAAACTATGCCCCCTTGTGTTAGCCATTTCAGCCCTGGGAAAGAAACCTCTGACTATCCACACGATCAATGCCCCTCATCATCTTATCCACCTAAAAAAAGTCTCTAAACATAAACAAGGAAATTATACATTGCTTTGAGGATTTATTAGAAGTCTACAAAACTATGAGGAAAACGATAGGTTAAATGCCAGCAGCTCTTTCCACTGAGGTTGGGTGGGATGACAACCAGAGTTCATGGGTCAGTGGGGAAGGTGAAAATTTGACAGGAATATGTGGAAAAGCCCTTCACTGAAATGGTCGCGAGAGTGTGGAATGCGATGCCAGCACAAGTGATGAATGTGAGCTCGGTTTCACCATTTAAAAGAGGTTTGGATGGGAGCCTGGATGGTAGGGGTATGGAGGGCAATGGTCCCGGTGCAGGTAGATGTATTAGACAGCTTAAATGTTTTTTTGGCATTGACTATATGGGCCAAATAGCCTGTTTCTGTGCTGAACTTTTCCATGTTTCTGTGATGGAGAAGCAGGGCTAACTTGCTTCAAAGGGAAAACAAGTTGGAGTGACAATGGAACAGCAATGGCTGAAGTTTCTGGCAGCAACTCGGGAGTTGAATGATCGATACTTACGAAAGAAGTGGAAGCATTGGAAAGGCAGGAGGACACAACAATGGCTGAAATGAGAAGCCAACCAGAAGGCAAACAAAAGAGCAAAAACTATTGGGAAGCTTTTAGGAACCAACAGAAGACGACTAAAAAAAATGTCAGATGAGCTCAGGAATTGGAATGATGATTAATGAGTCATCGTTAATGAGTCTTGGCAGCACCCAACAGTCTGAGGCATTTAGAGGAACAAAATATCCGGGGCCTCAATATCTCTTGAGAACCAAGGTTCCCTGCACCAGTTACCTTTCAGCTTTTATTTTGACAGGCACATAAAAACCCCACACCCTTAAAATTTCACTTCTGAAGGCCTCCCACTTACAACTACTCCTTTGCCAGAACACAGGCTGTCCCAAACCACACTTGTCAGATCCTTTCTGATACCATCAAAATTGACCTTTCCCCAGTTTAGATTCTCAACCCATGGTCCAGAACTCTTTTTCCAATATTTACTTTCAATTTCATGGCATTATGATCACTAATTCCTGTTAACAGCCCTGGGTCATTTCCTAACAGCTTATTGCACAATTTACGTCAGGAATTCTACGTCCTGATTAAGGGCACATTTGACAAACTCTGCCCCTTCTAGTCCTTTCACAGTATGGGAATCCCAGTCAATATCTGGGAAGTTAAAATCACCAATTGAATCAACCTTTGTTTCTTGGCATGGTCTGTGATCTCTCTACAAATTTGTTTCTCTAAATCTCTCAGACTGTTGGGTGTAACCAAGTCCCAGTAATGGCTACAATATCATATTTCCCTGTCCTGAGCTCATCTGGCTTTCCTACGATGCTTCTTGCATTGTGATATACACAGCTCAGCACATTCATCGCACCATGCTCAACCATTTGATTGCTGACTCTGTCTTTTGTCTGAACAACATCTGACTGGTGTCAAGAAAACAACCTCTCAATCATTGTCACAAACCCAAAGGAGCTAATTGTGGATGACAAAAGGAATGGGGACAGGCTAACCCCTTTTGGCATCAATGGATCTGGGGTTGAGAGGGTCACCAAGGATCTGACATGGTCTGTATATACTAGCAGTGTTGTGATAAAAATACCTCTTTCACCTCAGACGGTTGAAGTTTGGGATGGGGACCCAAATCCTTAGACCTTTCTACAGGAACACAAATGAGAGCATCCTGACTGGCTGAATGACTGCCTGGTCAACTGCACTTTCCTTAATTGCAAGAACCTACAGAGAGGGGTGCGCATAGCCTAGCACATCTCTAGATGTGAACTTCCCACTATTCAGGACATTTGCAGAATCAGGTGTGTTAAAAGGGCCCGAAGGATAATGAGGACCCAATTCACCACAACCACAAACTGATCCTGCTGCGACCATCCCGGAAACGGTACCACAATAAAAGGACCAACGGGCTCCGGGAGAACATCTTCCACCAGGACATCAGACTGATTAATTGATTTCTATGTCATATTGACTGCCCTATCTACATACTATTTGTTATATATTACTATAATTGACACATTTAGACAGAGACGTAAATTGAAGATTTTTACTACTCATGTAGATGCAGAATGTATGTAATAAATTCAATTCAATTAACCCTCTCCACTATCTGTTCTGTCATTCTGGTTACCGTTCCCCCGACAAATTACTTTAATCACATCACCCCTCCCCCCACACTATCATTAGAAAGCCTTACCACGAGGATATTCATTCCTTCTTGTTCTGTTCCCCTAACTAACGAATCCCATATCACCCCTTTGACTTTCCTCTGCTAATAATCCCCAACAGTTTCTAAAGTGGTCCACCTGTTGTTGTGTGGGATGGTCACAGGAGTATTATGTGAGGGATGTTTAACCTCATCCCTTTCCTCACTTTCACCCAGTTTCTGGTGTCCTGTACCTTGGGTATAACTCACCTCACTTCATGTCATAGCTATCACCCCCTCTAACTCCTGGATGATCCAGAATTCATCCATTTCAAGTTCCAACTCCTTAAAGTGCATGGTTACAAGCTGCAGTAGGATGCACATCTTGTAGGTGAGGGCATCAAGGACACTGGAGGACTCCCCACCTTCCCACCAATGTCCCCCTCTAACTTGTAATGACCAGTGGACACATAAATCTCGTAATGTGCATTTTTTTACCCAGTGACAACATGTGCACAGTGCACTTCATATAGAGAGGTATTCATTTTAACAGCTTGCAAAGCATTGTCCATAAACACTTTGATCTCTGAGTTAGATCAAGTTCATCTGCACTCTCACACAACCTATGTAGTAGACTTGTAACGGGTATTGAAAACTTTTCTCACCAGGGCTTTTGCACTTTGTCCATATGCGATTTGCTTGCTAAATTACACTTTAAAATGTCAGATTTCCAAATATCACTACACTTCTTCGCACTTGTAAATTCTCCAGCAACTACTGCATCGCCACAATAACTACAGGTAACATGGGTATTTCCCCTGAGCACTCCTGAGGAATTGAGGATATATAACAAAATCATTTTGATCCTTTGTAACCTCTGGCTAAAAGAATAATTGGGACTGAATAGGAATTTTTGAACTTAAGAGAACTCTGTCTTCAGCGGTTAACTAAGGCAGACACATTCCCATTTTCTCTCTGGCTTACAGAGAGACACACTGAGAGCTGATAACATTATACATTATACCCTCGTTAGTTGATAACATTATACATTGTACCCTTATTTGAGTAAAAGGAGGAGGACTCACTGAAAAGGACAGGAATGAACATCTGTCTGTAACTAAGTCAGGGCCTTGCAAAGGGAATAACTGATAAGGACAGAACAGCACGTGCATCTGCAATTAAAACCTTCATTTAATGAACTCTCTTATCTAAGTAATTAAGTTTTGCACCAACAGACTTGATGAGCATACTAGTTCAAATAACATCTTACAAATAGTAATGTATGGGGCTTAGTATGTATAAATACATGACTGTAACCTGACTGCTTACGTGCCTTCCCTTTGACAACTGGGTCTCCAACTCCTACAGGAGAATGCGCAATAAACTGTGGTGATGATAGCTGGTCTCTCATGTTTTATTCAGATTCAACTTTAACATTTGGTGTCACGAACAGGATCCCAATATAGGGAGTGCCAAGCAGACGGGCTGAGTAAGTGGCTGGACCACTCTGGGGACTGCGGAGACTGACCGGGCGCCCAATAGGTATTTTGTCATTCTCCGTTAGTTCCTTTCGAGGTACGGTCCCTCGCCCAAGCTGATCGCATACCTTGACGGAATCGGGAAAGAATCTGTTGGGAGACTTGTATAAGGTGGGCAAAATTTTACTGAGGAGGCAGATGGGCCGGGTAAATTTTAGTAAGTGGGCAGGAGGTGGTCCCAAATAAATTTATCAATTTAACAGGAGGTGCCAGCCATGTAAATTTATCTGCTTGTTAATTGAACAGAAGGCTTTGTGCTGGGTAAAGAACATGGGTCAATTGCAGTCGAGTGATATGGGTGGGACAACAGCAGCCCAACACAATATGTGTGAGAGTTTTCCAGACAAGGGAAAAGATTTGCGAATGTTGAGTGCAGCATTGAATAAGAAATTGGGGAACAAAATCTGGCCACTGGGGGGGAGCCTGGGATATTACCTCATGAGAACAAGCAGTAAATTTGATATGGAAAAAGAACTGTGGAAAGAAGTGGAAATTACTGAAAAGGGAATGGAAGGATAAGGCAGATGAAAAGTGGAACAGTACATTATTAGCAAGTTTGAGGAATAATGCATGTGACAAAGGGATCGAGGTATGCACTGCAGAAGGAACACCAAAGGTTGGGAGAGGCTGAAAGCGGAGCATGAATGGGTGGATGGGCACCGAAAACGAGAGTAGGGAAAACAACGTAAGCAAATCAAGGCCGGCCTACATAGGAACATCAGTATGAAGTTCTAACTGATAAGTGAAACAAGGGATACCAAACATATGACTGGCATACCGACCCTGTTTGAGGACAGTGAATTTGATGCTGAGTGCTTAATGCGACTCCGCAAGATTTATTCGCTCTGCTGCATGATTCTCTCAGCTGATGAGGGGCGGAAACGGAAGGCAGAACTGAGATACCAAAGCTACCTGGAGTTACAGTTGGGAAACCATAATGAGAATGAACAGACAGACCGGATTATTCAACCCTTGGAAAGGGCTCTCCAGCAACCTGCATACATCACTAAAGTACATCAAAGCAAACCTAAGCCTGCAGAATCTATGACCCTCCAGGGTGCTCAACTGAGGAAAGCCAATATTATGCACCCCTCGAGGGACAGAAGTTCCCAGTCACGGTGATTGGAGAGGTTAAAGGAAAAGAGGTCAGCGCATTTCTCCCTATAGTTCTGGATTTCCTTTGGCGACAGACAGAACTGATGCTTCCCCATATCACTGTCTGGGTTTGCCCTGGGTGAAAGCCAAAGAGCCCAGAGTTCAATTCAGAAGTTTCAAAGAACATCTAAACAAGTCTGATGCATTTTGGAAACAACCCTCTGGACTGATGAAGTTAACATAGAACTCTTTAATGGCAATGAGCAAAGATATCTTTGGGGAAAAAAGGGTGCAGAATTTCATGAGAAGAATACCTCTCCATCTGTTAAGCACGGGGGTGGATCGATCATGCTTTTAGCTTGTGTTGCAGCCAGTGACACAGGGAACATTTCCTGGTAGAGGAAAGAATTTATTCAATTAAATACCAGCAAATTCTGGAAGCAAACATCACACTGTCTGTAAAAAAGCCAAAGATGAAAAGAGGATGGCTTCTACAACAGGATAATGATCCTACACATAACTCAAAATCCACAATGGACGACCTCAAGAGGTGCAAGCTGAAGGTTTTGCCAAGGCCCTCACAGTTCCCCAACCTAAACATCATTGAGAATCGGGGGATAGACCTCAAAAGAGCAGTGCATGCAAGATGGCTCAAGAGTCTCACAGAACTAGAAGCCTTTTACAAGGAAGAATGGGCAAAACTGCCCCAAACAAGAATTGAAAGACCATTAGCTGGCTACAAAAAGCATTTACAAGCTGTGATACTTGCCAAAAGGGGGTGTTACTAGGTGTTGACAATGGAGGGTGCCCAAACTTTTGCTTCAGGCCCTTTGCCTTTTTTGTTATTTTGGAACTGTAAAAGATGGAAATTAAAAAAAAAAAATTCCTTGCTTAAAATGTGTGATCTTTAACTTACGTCTTTTGGAAATCAGTTCAACTTTTACTCGTTTAACAGTAACAGAAATTTTGACCGGGGTAACCAAGCTTTTGCATGCCATTGTAGTTGAGCAGGCCTCTTTTGAATCAGCTGTCTCTGCCCAGAAAGCTGAGCTGTTTGCTCTGACTCCTGCCTGTGTCCTAGCAACAAACTGAAGTGCGGACTTTTACATGGACTCCCGTTAGGAACTGACTACGGGGCTTTAGGGATTCCTGACATCCTCTGGCCACCCCATTAGTAATGCTACCTTTGTAAACAACTACAGCTACCTCGAGTTTTCACTATTATTAAATGTGCAGCCCATACTGGGGAGTTTGATGAGATGTTCCAGGGTAATGTTCGGGCTGATGCAGCGGCCAAACAGACAGCCTTGAATCTCACACTTTTAGTCCCCTGGGGAACCCAGCAAGCTCCTATTAGTCAAAATCTAAGCACGGGTATGCCAGACATGGGGGAAATACGTAACTAACAGGGGGACCCCCCTGAAGGAGAGCGCAAACTATGGTCCCAAATGGGTTTCCACCTGGAACCTCAGACCAATTTATGGGTGACCCCTGCGGGACAGCTCCGTGTTCCCTCTGTGTTCGTACCTATTTTGATAGATTATGTACATAATTGTACACGCTTGTGCAAGGAGGGAATGGTTAATACATTATTACAATCTTGACTTCCAGAGAGCAGCTGAAAAACCAGCCAAAGCATGCTTAAATTGTAAAAAAAAAACAGATGCAGGAAAGGGGATGCCTTGTGGTTCGGGAACTACCCCCTTGCCTGGTGGACCTTTTCCTTGCTTGTAACTTCAGTTTATAGAATCACCTGAGTACATTGTTATAGGTGTTGCTCAGTGATAGTAGATGCATTTAGCAGATGGATTGAAGCTGTTCCTACAACTAATGATACCACTATGACTGTTGTGAACATATTGCTAAAAGAAATAACTCCTCGCTATTGTTATATACTTGTGCCATGACAGTGGTACCCTTGTCACGTGACTGGGGTTGAAGCTATACTGGAGGTAATGGTCTTGTGACGGTGGAGTGATGTCATTTTCCCGCCAGTAGAGATCATGTGACAGGTTTTTTTTATTAACAGGTTATAAAAGGAAGACCCCACCCTGTGAGGAGGGGCAGTTCATGGCTGGATTTGCCAAGTTGACTTCATGCCACTGCGTGATTTAATGTGATGACGCAGTTTAGTTGAAGGATGAAGTTTTTATCTAATGCCTAAAGTTTTAAAGGTCATTGCCAGCTGTTTCTTTACAATACTACTAGCTGAGAATCAGTGGAGAGTGAGGATCGGAGTTCGGCAGTTAAAGATCGAGGAGAATCTATTTCGACGGTGAAACAGGTTCGACCTTATTTAATCCTTATTTGGAAGGAATTCGTTGACTGTTCTCGTGTTAATCTCTGCTAGATAGCAGAAGATTGTGATAAAGGAAAGGTCAGTGCCTTTAAGCCGTTTCATTTCGTAAACTCTTTGTGGGAAAAGTTTGACGTCGGGGATCGAAGCAGAACAACGTGAAAGAGAATTTAAATCGTCTGATAAAGTCTCTCCTTTTAATTGGACTGTGAGCATTTCTGAACTTTTGGCAATACTACTTTAAAGAACTGTTTTTGCAACATCGCTTTAAGAACTGTTTAAGCTGCCGCACAGCAGCTGTTTCCGGTTACGTTAGTGTTTGTTTACTTTTGGGGGGTTTGTTTACAGTGTTTAATAAAAGTGTTGTTTGTTATATAATCCGTTGCCTAACTCATATATTTATTGTTGCCTGAATACGTAACATAAATATGGGGGCTGCGTCCGAATTGGATCGTTTGAGTTTAGATGGTTGCTAACTTTTGAATCGGTGTTTTGGAAAAGGAGAATACTAGATTCTTTTGTTTGACTGGCTTGTGAGTGGTATTCGGCAACAATGAATATTGATGAGTTTCTGGTTTCGCCAGTCGCGGGGTTCTTAGTGAAGGCAAAAAAAACTGAGGTCTCTGAGATAGCTCGTAGATTGCAACTTAAAAGTATTTTGACGACTACATCTATGGCTGTCATACAGAGAAAAATCGCGTCACACTATGTGGATTCGGGTGTTTTTGATGTATCTATTTTAGAGTCGTTTCCAATAAGTGCTCTGGAGATGCAGTTACAAATCGAACAAATGATGTTAGAGCGTTGTAAATTAGAGGCTGAACAAAAGCAGAGAGCATTTGCATATGCAATGGAGGAATTAAGGTCTGGGAAACAGTCTTCTGCTTCTAGAAAACCATTTGTTGCTAGTCAAGAAATTAAATTGGTCCCTCCATTTAGTGAAACAGAAGTGGAGAGATATTTTCAACATTTTGAAGCTATTGCTCGGATGTCAGAGTGGCCGAAAGATAAACGGTCAGTGTTGTTACAGAGTGTAATTAAAGGCAAAGCACAACAAGTTTACACAGCTTTAACTGCTGCACAAGAACTTGATTATGATATTGTGAAAATGCATATTCTAAAAGCATATGAATTAGTCCCAGAAGCTTATAGGGAAAGATTCAGAACTCTGAAAAAGTCTGGGGATAAAACCTATGTGGAATTTGCCTACGATAAAGCTATGTGTTTTGAGAGATGGGTTTCTTCTATAAATGTAAATGGGGACTATGATAAATTGAGAGAGCTGTTTTTAATGGAGGAATTTAAAAGAAGCATTCCCGTTGAAGTAAGGACCTACTTAAATGAGAGGGATACTGATAAATTGCAAGACTGTACTAGATTAGCTGATGAGTATGTTTTAATCCATACGAATAAATTTCCTCAGGGCTTAATTTTTAAGAGGAAAAATAACATGGAGACTCAAGGTAAATCAGAAATTAAATCAGAAGTTAATGAGAAAGGTAAGGAGGAAGGAAAACCAGTTTGTTTCTGGAACACCAGAAAGTCAGTTTGGTTTTATTTGTAACTAGTGTAAGAAGCCTGGCCATGTCATAGCTAACTGTTTCAGCTTGAAAAAGAAAGAGAAGGAAGCAGTTCCAGATGCTTGTGTGCAACATACTGAAGCACCTGTAAAGTTACAGGGTTTGATAAACACAAATGAGGTTTTGTTACAGGCTGACCAAGTTAGGAAGGGATATGATCATTTTATAACTGAAGCTTTTGTATCTTTGAAAGAAGGATCTACTCTGGTGCCAATAAGAATCCTTAGGGATACTGGAGCTTCTCAATCACTGATGTTAGACAGTGTGTTTAAGTTTAAAGAGTCTGATACTGGTGAGGTAAATTACATAAGAGGATGGGAGTGATTTTATGCCTGTACATTTACATAAAGTAAATTTAAAGTCAGGGTTCATTACAGGATTTGTTAAAGTACGATTACAGCATAGCTTACCTGTGAAGGGTATTTCTTTATTGTTAGGTAATGACTTGGCAGGTGGACAAGATTTTCCTGAAGTGCATTTGACAATGGAGTCAGAGGAACCAGAGTTGAATTCCAACACAGATTCTTCCTGTATTGTGACTAGAGCTATGGCTAAAAAGATTGACGTGCAAAATGAGGTTGTTACTCAGGACTGTTCAACTTAGGATTCGAGTTTTGCGGATGTGTCAGAGACTTTCTTATCTTCGTTGATTGATCAAGATTCTTGGGGGAAGTCTGACTATGAAGATTTATCTCTGTCTCGGAAGGAGATGATAGCAGAGCAGAATAGAGACTCTGAGATTATAAAATTAAGAGAGCAAGCTTTACTAGGTAGTGAAATTGAGAAGGTGCCATTAGGATATTACTTGGAAAAAGGGGGGTTGATGAGGAAGTGGAGATCACCTACAATTCCTGCAAGTGAGAATTGGAATGTTGTTTACCAGGTAGTTGTACCGAAAGATTATTGAAATGAGATTTTGACTTTAGCTCATAGTGTGCCTTTAGGTGGACATCAAGGGGTAAGGAAAACTGTGGACAACATTTTAAAACATTTTTACTGGCCTGGTCTAAGAAAAGATGTGGCGATGTTTTGCAAAATGTGCCATACTTGTCAAATTGTGGGTAAACCAAATCAGGTTACACCAGGAGCTCCATTACAACCTATTCCAGCACTTGGTGAACCATTTTCTTAAGTTATTATAGATTGTGTTGGTCCATTACCAAAGACAAAATCTGGTTATCAGTATTTGTTGACTATTGTGTGTACTTTGTCTAGGTTTCCAGAGGCAGTACCACTTAGCCAATATAAGCCACTTAGCCACACCACTTAGCCACTTAAGTTAGTACCACTTACCAATATAAAAGCTAAAACAATGACAAATTGAAAAATATAAATTATAAGAATTATAAAATTCTTCACTTATTTTGGATTACCTAAGGAGATACAAACTCATCAAGTTTGTTTACTTTTGGGGGGTTTGTTTTCAGTGTTTAATAAAAGTTTTGTTTGTTATATAATCCCTTGCTGAACTCATATATATATTGTTGCCTGAATACGTAACACTATGGACTTTCAGAAATGATAAGTTCGGACAATGGGCCAAAATAAATGAGGAAATCTGTAAAGAACTTGCTATAAAACAGCAGTTCCACTGCACCCATCATCTGAACGCAGCGACATTGGAACGAACCAATGGTACTTTGAAAGATAAGTTGGCAAAACTTACACAAGAAACTGGATTGACCTGATTGAAGGTTTTACCCTTAGTCCTATTCCAGATGAGAATCACGCTATCAAGTTAGACAGGGCTATCACTGGCAGAAATCATCTATGGGAAGCCCATGAGAACCCCATGGGGACCCCGACCTTGTCTGCCGCTCCTCCCTGAGACCTTACCTGCAACATTGGATATGCATACCTTGGGGGAGGAGATGGGAAAATACTTATGGAAATTAACTAACACTCTCCAAAGCTTGCATTCACAGGTACGACAAGCCTATCGAGAGGATGAACCCCAAACTACAGGTGACTACTCCACCATCCAGCCTAGAGAATTGTCCTGCTCAAGAACTGGGATGATAAGAAGTTGGGACTGAACTGGAGAGGACTGTACCAAGTGCTACTGACAACACCTCCTGCAGTGATGGTGTAAGGGCAGCTCCGGCGGATACATCGAACGGACTGTAAACAAGTTACTGGCAGAACTGATAAGACTGAATAATGTACTGGTTAATGCTGATTTTAATGACCCTAAGGGAACCTGCCCCTGTCTTGGGAGGCCCCCAGTTTAACAGTTTCCTGTCCCTCTACCACACTTATGCTAAGCAAGTTGAGCGGGGAGCATATTGGATATGTGCCAGAATTCTCCAACAGGGTAAGACTATGTCAGTGGTGCCCCTGAATACTAGCGCAGTCAATTCAGTTCTGGTGTTTTCTGATAGCCGTAATGGTAGCATTGTCAATTGCACCATATCCAGGTCTGGAAGGCGAGACTGGGGATGGTGTTGCTTTGAGTGTTGGAGTCGTAGACCTCCTCCACAAGACCTCTCCAAGCTATGGCCGGGGGTAGGAGTTACGTCTCCAGCAGTGGCTAGTGTTAAGTGCTCGTGACACATGACAGTGGTACCCTTGTCACATGACTGGGGTTGAAGCTATACTGGACTTGAGGTATGGTCTTGTGATGGTGGAATGACATAATTTTCCCGCCAGTAGAGATCATTTGACAGGTTTTTTTTTACAGGTTATAAAAGGAAGACCCCACCCTGTGAGGAGGGGCAGTTCGTGGCTGGATTTGCCAAGTTGACTTCATGCCACTGCGTGTTTTAGGTGATGACGCAGTTTAGTTAAAGGATGAAGCTTTTATCTAATGCCTAAAGTTTAAAAGGTCATTGCCAACAGGTTCTTTACGATTCTGCTAGAGACAGTGGAGAGTGAAGATCGAAGTTCGAGAGTTAAAGGTCGAGGAGAATCGCTTTCTACGGTGAAACGGGTTTCAACGTTTGTTTGATCCTTATACGGAAGGATTTTGTTGACTATCTTCGTGTTAATCCCTGGGTTTTACCAGAAAGGATTGAAGGTAGTGAAGAAGGAAAGGTCAGTGCCTTTAAGCCGTTTCGTTTCGTAAATTCTTCATGGGAAGTTCGACGTCGGGGATCGAAGCCAAGCGACGTGAAAGAGAATTTAAATCGTCTTATAAAGTCTCTCCTTTTAAATGGACTGTGAGCATATCGAACTTTTGGCAATACCACTTTAAAGAACTGTTTTTGCAATATCACTTTAAGAACTGTTTGGGCTGCCGCACAGCAGCTGTTTCCGGTTACGGTAGTGTTCGTTTACTTTTGGGGGGGGTTTGTTTTCTGTGCTTAATAAACGAGTTGTTTGTTATAAGAAACCCTTGCCAAACTCATATATTTATTGTTGCCTGAATACGTAACACTAGTACAACTTGCTGGTGTAACCAGAATGAGAGTGCACCCTATCAAGTGGGAAGTAGTAACTGTACCAAGAGTCAAACTAATGATACCCCTGAACCACTAAATGGAACTTATTGGCTTTGTGGAAATAGCGCCTACCCCTGGCTGCCGGGAGAAAGAACAGGGCAGCGGCATGGAACCACACCCAAATTCGCCAAACAGTGCGACAGAATCGGGTGGTCCATGACTTTATATTAGCAGAAAAAGGAGGGACCTGTGCTATCACAGGTAATGAATGCTGTTCTTAAATCCATGATAGATCTTCCAATATTACTGACTTGTCTAAACACATAACCCAAGAGATTCAGAAAATTCAAGATGTTGGCAGTAAGCTACATAATTTTGGGACCAGTAAGGCAGGGGGGTGGCCCTGGCCCTTCAACATATTCGAGGGCTTCTGGAGGTTGTTTTTGCATTTCGGAAGTCTGATTGTATTAATTTTGATTATTGCCTGTGTCCTACAGTGCCTTTGGCCATGTTTTGTATCATGTTGTAGAAGCAGAACCCCATAACCATATGCCCTCTGCTTTGCTTTTACTTTGGCTTTGACTTCTCTTGTCAGCCACTGACGCATCCTTTTTCCATTCAAAAATGTCTTCTTCTTTGCAAAATATCTGTCTTGCACCTTCCTCACTTCTCGCATAAACTCCAGCCACTGCTGCTCTGCCGTCCTTCCCGCTAGTGTCTCTTTCCAGTCAACCTTGGCCAGTTCCTGTCCAATGCCACTGTAATTGCCTTTACTCCACTGAAATACCGACACATCGGATTTTGGCTTCTCTTTCTCAAATTTCACAGTGAACTCAATCATGTTGTTATCACTACCTTCACTTCCATCTCTCAAATCACCTCTGGTTCATTACACAATACCCAATCCGGTACAGCCGATTTCCTGTTGTAATTTGCAGTCCACATCACTGCAGCTGTTTAGAGGCCTGTAGATAACTGCCATCATGGTCCTTTTACCCCTGCGATTTCTTAGCTCAACCCATAAAGATTTCAGAAATGTCACTCCACTCTTCAAGAAGGGAGAGAGGCAGAAGAAAGGAAACTATAGGCTACTTAGTCTGAGAGTGGTATGAAAGATGTTGGAGTCGATTGTTAAGGATGTGAGTTTGGGACACTTGGAGGCACAAGATAAAATAGGCTGGACTGAACATTCTTTCTGCAAGGGAAAATCTTGCCTGATGAATTTGTTGGAATGCTTTGAGAAATAATAAGCAGAGTAGACAAAGGAGAATTGGTTGATGTTGTGTACTTGGATTTTCAGACCTTTGACAAGGTGCCACACATGAGGCTCCTTAACAAGTTCTGAGCCTGGTTGGGCAGCGATGAGGAAGGATCTGATTTCAAGTTTGTATAAATCGAAAGGCGATTGCAGTGGGAAAGGGCCGGGACCCACCCAGACGGCTGGACAGTCTGGGCCAGGAATGTAGGATCAGTTAGTTCTGGTTCCCCAAGCAGTGAGAGTGGATGTCGGTAACGAGGATCTGTTTACGTGTATGGGTGTGGGGTAAATGGTGGGAAAGTTGTGGGTTAATGGTGGGAAAGTTGTGGGGTTACTGGCGGGGTGGAGGGAGGTTGGGGATGTGGGTTATCGGACACAGTGTGACCCGGGAGGAAGAGTCCTAGGGCAGATCATGTTGTGAGCAAAGGAGGATCAGGTCCATTGCATCAGACAGCTTTCAGGAAGCAACAAATATCTCTTTATATTACTCACAGTCTAATCTTTCTACTAACATTGTGTTTGTCACAGAGCCCAGAGTCTGGGAACAGCTCGATGGTAGGAAGCAGATGGTGATGATGGGAGGCTGTTTATTGGAGTCAAGGCCCGTGCCTCCTGGAGCTCCCCAGGGTGACACCCATTGCTACTTGTCATCGATGTCAATAATCTGGTTGAGAATGTACAGGGTATGGGTAGTGAGTCTGCAGCAGGTAATTGCAAACAATTACCTCCTTTTGCAGGATAGTAAATATAAACACCCCTCTTTCCCTCCCCACACTCAGAACCGACCAAAAGCTACTTCAGAAGATACAAGTTCTTCAAATGAGCAAACACTGAGGGAATGTGAGAGACTTTAAAGAGCTGGGATACTGATAGCACATTACCAGACCTGGAATGATTGCAACTGGTCTGATAGTATTTCTGGTCACATTCAGCTCACTCCAACTATTCCCTACCTTCCTTTTATAAGTATGTAATGTCTAAAGGACCAGTGTTTGAGTAAATGAGACTCACCAGACTTGCTCCTGACTGAATCAATGGAAATCCTGAGTCAGAAGGGTTTCTCTCCAGTCGGTGCTCTCAGTCCTCGGGCTGGTTCACTTGCTGCTGTTCCCTCGTCTTCAGTCATGGTTTGCTTCCAGTTGTGGGCTTTTCTTCCAATAAATCTCTCACCGCAGGTCTAACTTTAACATAAAAGATAATGAAGCATGTTAACAATACAAAGGACAACAAAATATTTCTGCTCACTGAAATCTAAATATTGAAGACAAATATAATGAACTCAGTGAACAAATCTGTAATTGTCCCTGACACGTCACAAAACCTGATGTGGGATAGGAAGGGGTCATCATTCTGTCATGGTAAGATGTAAGATGCAGGAACAGAATTAGGTGATTCCATCCATCAAATCTGCTCCACCACTCAACCATGGCTGAGATTTATTCCAACACCATATCCCTGCCTTCCTGCTGTAACCCTGAAGCTACTTAGCAATCATGAGTATATTAATCTCTGCCATAAATATACCCAAATGGCAGCCTCAACCAACCTCTGCAGCAACAAATTCCACAGTTCACTCATCTTTTGGATGAAGAAATTTTTCTCAACTCAATTTTAAAGGTAAGCATCTTTATTCTGAGCCTGTGCTGTCAGGTCACAGATTCTCTGTCTAATGGAAACATCCTCTCCATGTCCACTGTATCCAGGCTTTCCAGCATTCGGTAGGTTTACTTAACCATACATCCCTCCACCAACCCCACCGTTCCTCTGAACCCCATTGAGCACAGGTCCACAACCATCAAATGCTCCTCAAACATAAAGCCGATCATCCCTGAGATTATTCAGGTGAAACTTGTTAGTAACAACTGCACTGAACACATTCCCAAGTATAACAGACCATCAGGAAATTTAAACCATTCCCGAGTGAATGGAATAAAAAGAAACCGGAATCACCAGAATCGCTCAAAAGGTAAGGAACTGCTGTGGGGAGAGCAACAAATTTAACGATTCAGGTTCACAATCTTTTGTCAGAATGGATTAAGAACTTTTTATTTTTAGTGCAGATTTCCAGCAACATGAGTTTCTGTTTGATTCCTACTGTCTGACAGGTAACAGCGAGGAGGAATTCCGAAACACAGTTCGAACACTGAACCCCCCAGGTCTATTTCTACTGGTTCAAACACAGATCAGCTCATTTACTCACAGCCTGTCCTTGTGAGGGATGGAATACAAACTCAATCTCTCCTCAGATTAGCAGCATTGCTTCCAAAGGAACTCCAGAAGCAAACATTTGATCCCAGACCAGAAATACTCGCTCAACACCTCATGAACCCGGGCAGCTTGATCTCTGGGTCCATTTTACTTGGATCTAAACAGGGGTGCAGAGCACCTCCGGAGCTCACCGGAGCACCACTCCAGCACCTCTGTAAAAAACACTAGATCCCAGACCAGAAATACTCGCTCAACACCTCATAAACCGGGGCAGCTTGATCCCCGGGTCCAGTTTACTTGGATCTAAACAGGGGTGCAGAGCACCTCCGGACCTCACCGGAGCACCACTCCAGCACCTCTGTAAAAAACACTAGATCCCAGACCAGAAATACTCGCTCAACAGCTCATAAACCCGGGCAGCTTGATCCCCGGGTCCATGTTACTTGGATCTAAACAGGGGTGCAGAGCACCTCCGGACCTCACCGGAGCACCACTCCAGCACTTCCGTTAGAAAATAAGTAAAAAAAATAAACAAGCAGGGAATTTAACAGCGGCCGCATATTAAATAGAGGGAATTTTAAGGAAACTGGGGTTAGGGAGAGGGGTTGGTGGCTGGTGAGGAAAATACTACCAATAACATTAAGATAAGATATTTGATAGCTTTTGGTGAACTCCTGGAGCTGTGACTGTGGTGGTCCGTGGATGACTCACTAATACAAAAGTAAATTTTTCTCACTAACAACCTTATGGCTTCTAAGCAAACAACCTTATTTCACTTGGTTGATCATTATATTTTATGATAATTAGTGAATGCAACTGTGCAATATTTGATTTATTATTAAATTGTTATATGCTTTATTGTACCAGTTACATACTGAAATGCAGTGATTGGTTATAAGCATGTTAATGTTTTATTTATCACTGTATTTCTGTGGAGCTCTGGAAATCATATATATTTCTTTCACCTTGGTTTAGTGTTTGACATTATAAAAAGCTCTATTCATATACACACACACACACACACACAAGCACCCCCCCCCCCCCCCAATTTGTGTAACTGCTCATCACATGAATGGGACAGGGAAGTTGCCCAGTATTTGAAATGAGCAGGTACACAAATTGGGTGTGACATAGAGGGGTGACTGACAGGTTCGTGGCCTAAGGTGGAACGAGTCGATTTTAGAAAACCTTGCAATTTTCAATTATCTGAAACAGAAATATGGCAAAAGTGATTAATTTCAAACTTTCATAATCACTCAAATAGTTGAACATCACATACATGTACCGAGATCTATATAACTTTAGACCTCCTAACATAGGCCATAAACTTATCAATCACCCCTCGTACAGCTCCGGCAGCTTTCCACACGCACACACACACACATACACACATACATATACACACCCCCAATTTGGGTACCTGCTCATCAAATGAATGGGACAAGGAAGTTGCCCAGTACACGAAAGGAGCAGGTACACAAATTGGGTGTGACATACTAGGGGTGACTGATAAGTTCATGGCCTAAGATGAAAGGAGTCAATTTTACAAAACCTAGCAATTTTCAGTTATCTGCAATGGAAACAGCACAAAACTGATTAACTTCAAACTTTCTGCAAAATGACTCAAAGAGTGCAGGTACCAAGAGCTGTATAACATTAGGCCACGAACTTATCAATCACCCCTCGTACAGCTCTGGTAGCTAAAAGACTGGCACTGCACCCCTGCTCCAGCCGTCCAGCAGAGCTCGGGCCCGGCCCTTTCCCAATGCAACCGGCCCGGATTTACACAAACCCGCCGGGATCAAACTCCACTCACCCCCGCTCGAGTCGGTGAACCGCCAACGACAGCTGCTTTCGGCAGTGCGCATGCGTTTATCAGGATGTTCTCCGCAGCACCACCAGCGGTCGGAGGTACACATGACCACCAGTGGTCGGAGGTCCATACAGCGCCCCCAGTGCCCGGAGGCGTGTGGGACAACGGAGAGGCAAATCACAAACGTGACAAAGTCTGCACATGCAGGAAATCCAGCTCAGCACAAACAAAAGGCTGGTGGAACTCAGCAGACCCGGCAGCATCGATCGAAAAGGGTCGACAGTCGACGTTTCCAGCTGAACCCTCCTTCAAGATTGAGATGGAATGGGGGAAATATCTAAATAAAATCGGGGCGGGCGAGAAAATGCCTGCCGGGATGGTGATAGGTTGAAGCCAGGTGGATGGGAAAGCTCAAGAGCTGAAGAAAATAGAATCCAGAGGGAAGTGATAAGCACGTGAGAGGACGTGAAAAATCAGAGAGGAAGAGGGGGAGTGTTCACTGGAAGGAGAAATTGATATTCATGCCATCAGGTTAGGGGGAGGAGCTACCCAGACGGAATATAAGGTGCAGATCCTGGACCCTGAGGGTGGCCTTAACTTGGCACAAGAGGAGGCGATGGGTTGACACGTCGGAACGGGAATGGGAATGGGAATCAGAATGAAAATGTTTGGACACTGGGAAGTCCCGCCGGGAGCGGATAGTTCAAAGGTCAGTTTATTATCAAAGCAGGTATCCATAAACAACTCTTGCGTTTTTTTTCTCCAGAGAACCACAAAACAAAGAAAGAGCATGAAAGTCTTTCAGAGAGAAAAATCAAACTCCCACCCCACCCCCCACATCAACAAGAACGGCATCCCGATCATCAACCCCCAAAACCCACCCCTCCCGCACAAAACGGAACAATAACATCGATCCGCCCCCCAAAAAAACAACCCTACCCCGCACAACTGCGGAGGAGCTGGTGTCACCAGTGTAGAGGCGGCCGCATCGGGAGCAGCGGACACAATAGGCGTTCCCGGAAAATTCACAGGTGAAGTGTCGCCTCACCTGGAAAGATGTTTGTACAACGGAGAGAGATCGGCCGTCCGGCCCTTTCACTGTGACACCCCGAGCTCCATATCAAATCTGTCCAAACGAATCTGGGCGAACTTTAATGACCAATAAATATAATTCCTCTCAGTGATCAGCTGTCTGAGTGATTCCCTGACTCTGAGAGGAAGGGGTGTCTATGGTCCACAGTGTCAGGATGTTGAGTTTACCAGGGACAAAGACTGCAGGGACGAGAGGTTTTCTGTTGACTAATACACTGTGTGTGGACCCCGCTGGCAATTCTGGTGTTGTGACCCGAATCGAGACAAACACCACGCTGCCCACTCCACCAACAACACGGCACAGCCGGACACATATCAGGGGACTTTACATCTCACAACACTGGATTCAGTGATGAAACCCGAGATTAATGTTGTTGTCCCACTGGAATGATCAGAAACGTCCATTCAGGTGTTTTAATTACAAGCGCTCCCACACAGGTGACGTCACACACGCGAATTCACGCGCCTGACGTCACACATGGGCTGCCCTCATGTGCGTGGTGTCTTACATCACCGACACGCTGGTGAGCTCGAGCTTTATCGGTTTAACGGCTGAGCCACCAATCGCGTGACCGTCCCCACCCCGACCGCTGTAAACCAAAGCTTCAGGGGCTGCGCTACTCCCATTGATGCGAAGCAATGTCAATCACTGGTTACAACCAGTAATGGAGGCAGACAAGCCAAGTGGACATTGCCTCGCGGAAACTTTCCCACTAAAGTGTCAATCTCCCGTCAGGGCGGAACAAATCCCAAAGTAAATGTCCGCTTTCTGATTTATTTCCATTTCCGTCCAAGGGAAGTTGCGGAGTTTGTGAAGCATCTCCTGAGGCCGGAGTCTGATGTATCACTGAGAGGTAGGAGGAAACCGCTCGGCCCATCGGCGATTCCGGGAGAGAGGAGGATGATTTTACTGAAAGGATGAAGATGGTGTGAGGGGGGCGGACAGGATGTTTGTCCCGGTGGGGACAGGAGGGGCTCATCTCTGGAAATGACTGAAACCCATGGTGGTGGCGAGCAGAGGGATTCACCACATTGGGGGGCAAACACCGGCACACTGTTACCCTGCAATTGGAGCCAATGGTCCGCGCAAAGTGACAATTATTTGGGTTTTGTTGACACTGTACCTAGAATATGGTGTAAAATCCCGCTCCCCATACTAACACGGGTTATACAGACGAAAGAACAAACTGCCGGAGGAACTCAGTGGGTCAGGCAGCATCTGTGGAGGGAAATGGACCCTTTTGGGCTGAGACCCTCCCTCTGGACTGAGAGTGGACGGGAAATAGTCAGAGAAAGGAGGTGAGGGGTGGGGATGGGGCAAGAGCTGGGGAGTGAGAGGTGGATCCAGGTGAGGGGCGAGGTGGGAAGGTGGAAATAGTGACGGGGGTGGGAGATGAGTGGTTGGGGCAACACGGGGCTGCAGAAGATGGAAATTAATTCCGTAGAGGATTAACAAAGAGGTTAGAGAGTATTTGTGATAGAGAGTGCAATGAAGATTCACCAGACTGATCCCTGGAGTGGTGGGGTCATCATATGGAGAAAGATCAAATGCGATAACCCTTTCACTTAAGACTGAGAGGTGAACATATTGATATGCACAACATCATTACCAGTTGAACCAGGGATCCCAGTCTCTGAAAAAGGGGATGGACTGTCCCGGACTGAGATGAGGGGAAATGTCTCCACTCTGAGGGTGGGGAATGTCCCTAAAAACACACGACAGAGGGCAGTGAAGACTCGGTGATCGTCCTCACATAAAACAGAGGCCGGCAGAAATGTGCAGACCAAAGGGATCGAGGAAATGAGCATTGTGCAGAAACAGGTGAGATGAGAAAGCAGCCGCCATTTTGTTGATGGTTAGAGGGGCTGAATGGCCTCCTCTTGCTGTCTCTCACTTGTTGTTTCAGTGTTCCTGTCCAGTGAGGCCGGAGGAATATGAATAGAAATTAGTGTTTATAAACATGGACTGATTTAAATGAATCCTCCACATTTCTGGTTTGGTTATTGTTATGAGTTAGGTTCTACCGCTGCCGCAGAGACAACAAATTTCATGACATATGCTGGTGCAATTAAACTTGATTCTGATATTGATATGGGAGACCCATCACCGGTCACCTGATCCCAGTTACCGTAATGTGAGATTGAAGCATTTTCTATTTATTGGTATTCCTCAGAAAAGGCAACAGTTAAGTTTCCTTCTTGGTTCCAAAGCAGAAGCTCTGTCTGTCTAATATTTCCACACAATTAAAATGGGGATATTGTTTATTATCATCGTGTACTGAGCTACAGTGAAAATCTTGCCTGATGTACCATCCACACAGATCAATACATTACGACAGTACATTGAGTTGATATACGACAAGACAATAACTGTAACAAAGCATTATGGCTGCAGAGAAAGTGCAGTGCAGATAGACATCTGGTGCAGGGTCACGTCGAGTTACATTGTGAGGCCGAGTCCATTTTATCATTCATTTGGCTTATAACCGCAGACAGGAAGCCGACCTTGAGCCAGGTGGTACGCGCGTTAAGGCTTTTGTATCGCTTACTTGAAGGGAGAGCGGTTTTGCAGCAAGAATGTCCAGGTTGTGAGGAGCTTTGAGTACATTGCCTGCTTTTCCGAGGCAGGGGAAGTGTAGGAAGAGTCCATGGAGGGGAGGCTTGTTTCTCTGATGTTCTCGGCTCTCCTAAGTTCTCTGCAGTTCCTTGCGGTCATGGGCAGAGGAGTAGCCATACGAAGGCGTGACGTATCGACAAGAAGCTCACAGACCTCGGCCTTCACCCTGTCTTGTGCAGCTGGATCCTGGACTTCCTGTCAGATCGCGAGAATGGGCTCCCTCACCTCTGTCTCTCTGACCGTCAGCACACATACCCCACAGGGGTGTCTCCTTGCCCCTTCCTTTACTCTCTGTGCACCCACGACTTGTGTCGCCACTCACAGCTCAAATCTGTGAATTCAATTTGTTGACGACATTACATTGATTGGCCTAATCTCAAATAATAATTTTCAATCAATCTCCTGACAAGACTTGGTCCAAACAAACTTGTCACCCTTCTTCAGGAGATTAGTCAGCGGAAGAGCGATGCCAGCAAAGCTCTTACAAAGTTCTTACAATAATATCCAACCATTCCCAGAAACCTTCCAAGAGCCTTGTTACCAGTCGGAATAGAAACTTCAGAAAATTACCTGGACTTTTGCCTGAACAGAAGCCAACTTGACTTGACCTACAACATAGCCATCATAGGTCACAGTGGCATGGCCAAGTTCACTCTTAGCTAAGTTAACTGTAAGGCTGGCCTGGGAAAGCCTGTCAAACAGCTTTTCTACTGCAGAGATATGCTCTTCCCAAGTGTCACTCCCAGTGACTATGTCAGTAGAACAGGTATCTGTGTGTTCCAACTCTCGAATTACAGAATCAATCATTCTCTGGAATGTTCCTGGGGCATTTTTCATTCCAAACAGCAAAACATTGTATTCGTACAACCCAGATGGTGTCACAAACACAGAAATTTCTCTACCTCCGTCCGTCAACGGAACACATCGATAATCTCTCAACAGATCAATCTTTGTTAGAAATATAGCTTTTCCAACCTTACGATGCAATCATTCAACTGAGGGATAGGATAGACATCTGTTATTGTTACTGCATTTACCTTTCCATAATCAGTGCAAAATCTAGCAGTGTTATGCATATATAGTTTTAAATATATATGTCCCAAACTTAGGCGGTAAATGATACAGTCTTACGCTGGTGTGGTAAGGATATTCAGTTCAGTTCACAGGATTGAAGTGAGTGAGAAATTTGGCATTCAAGTAAACAGGTGTCGATGTTCTCCGAATCTTCCAATTTAGTCAAATGCGACCAACTAAAGAGCTTCATCTTCAAGTGAAATCTACCAACCCAGGCAAGGGTTTTCAGCAGATTTCACAGGGTTGCTCTCACATGCACTAATAGTCACAGATCGATTCATCATAACCGATCCTCAACCCCACACGCGAGGGCATTTAAAACTTCAGTGACAACTCTTCCCACTAGCCTTTGTGTGTCTGCCTGTCCTATGAAACAAACAGCAACGCTCCTTTAAATACCATTGTGCTGAACACCAGCTGTCCATCATGCAGGCCCTCCGCTCTATCTGTCTCTGTAACAAGCTGCTTGTGCTCGTCTCTCTCTCTCTCTTTTACAGACATGGTTCTTAGAGGCACAGTCCATAATCACAGGCCTAATAATACCATTGTTCAGCATATATTCAATTTCTTGCTCAGCCAATTTACACTTTTCTACATTCATGCAATATGTGTGTTGTTTAATTGGGTTGGATTGACCAATATCTACGTCATATACTGTGACCGTAGTTTGCTTGGGAACGATAGGAAATAAATCTTTATACTTCAGAATTAATTCCTTCAGCAGTTGTTGTTGCTTTGGCTGCAGATGAGCCAATTTGTTATCAATGATTTCTTGAACAACCGAGTTCATTAGCTTAACTGGGACAGTGTTTGGCTTGTGAAAAGTCTCGGACGAGTCAATTGTTTCATTCTCAGGGTTGCCAGGTTCATATGTTTTGACAACAACACTCACAGATGGTGCCTGCTTGTCAACATAAGGGTTTATCTTATTTATGTGTACTACCTGTGTTAATTTACGTTGGTCTGGTCTTTTAATAACATAATTCACATAGTTAACGAGAGATTATTTCATGCGGTCCATTGAGTTTCGCCTTAAGTCGATTCACCCACATTGGAAATAAAGCAAGCACCTTATCCCCCACCTGGTATTTTCTTTCGCAAGCCCGCTAATCAAACCAAAACTTCATTGTGTTTCGAGAAATCTTTAAATTTTGTCTTGCTAGACTACAGGACTGGTGTAGTTTGATTTTGAATTTCAAAACATAGTCTGACAGGTTAACATGTACATCTCCATCAATCCACTGTTCCTGTAACAAGGTCAAAGGTCCCTCACTCTCTGACCAAATACAAGTTCAAATAGATTAAAGCCCAGTGATTCCTGTACTAACTCTCTTTCTGCAAACAAAAGCAAATGTATTCCTTCATCGCAGTCTTTTCCATTTTCAACACAGTATGTCTTAATCATTGTTTTGAGGGTAGAATGAAATCCATCTAAACCCCTTGTGATTCTGGATGGTACACAGACGATGTAATTCGTTTAGCTCCCAGTTCACAAACTACCTGCTGGAATAATCCAGATGTAAAATTACTTTCTTGATCAGATTGGATTTCTTTGGGCAAACCAAATAAAGTAAAAAACTTGGTAAGAGCCTTTGTCACAGTTTGAGCTTTAATATTCCTGAGAGGTAGTGCCTCTGGGAATCTGGATGAGGTATTCATAATAGTTAGCAAATACCGATGGCTTCCTTTAGTCTTTGGCAATAGGCCAAAACAACCCACTATAACTTTGGAAAAGGGTTCACCGAATGCAGGTATAGGCTGGAGTGGGCCCATTGGTATGACCTGATCAGGTTTACCCACAACTTGACAAGTGTGACAGGTCCTGCAAAAGATCACAACATCTTTCCTCAAATTAGGCCAGTAAAATTCCTTCATAATCCTTTTTACAGTATAATTCACTCCAAAATGGCCACCAAAGTACATACTGTGGGCCAAAGTTAAATTTTCAGTCCTGTAAACTTTAGGAACTACAACTTGGTGAACAATTGGCCATTCCTCACTTGCAGGTATAGCAGGCGGCATCCACTTCCTCATTAACACTCCATCCTTGAGATAATACCCTACTGGCACTTTCTTAATCTCATCATCAGAAAGAGCTGTTTCTTTTAAAGCTTCAATCTCAGGGTCCCGGTTCTGTTCTGCTATAAACTCCTTCCTAGACAGGGATAAATCTTTCTCATCAGACTGTCTACATGAATACTGTTTAAACACTGAAGGCAGAAAAGTCCCTGACAAGTCAGCATAATCTGAATCCCGATTTTGGCTATCATGGGTATCAGAATCATGCTGCACAGAACTGTCTGCGTCGGCAGACTTTTTAGCCATACTGTGAGTTACTGCGCAGGAAGGATAAATGTTAAAATCCATCTGTGGGTCGACAGTGGTTGGCTTAGTTGTCAACTGCACTGTAGGAACAACTTTACCATCTGCCAGGTCATTCTCTAACAGCAAAGTAACATCTTCCACCAGTAAACTGGAGCATAATCTGATCTTAGCAGGTCCGGAAATCAACCCTGACTGTAAAGGTCCCTTGTGCAATGGCACAGAAACCACGCTGCCCCCAATGCCTTTAATAAGATTTACCTCACCAGTGTCAGTCTCATCACCAAACTTTAGAACGCTGTCTCATATAAGTGACTGAGAAGCCACAGCATCTTGTAGAATTTTCACTGGTACCTTCGCAGACCCTTCCTGTACTAATACAAACCCATCAGATATATAATAATCAAATCCCTTCTTAACTCAGTCAGAACTCTCAGTCCTTAACTGAGTCTCAACAGAATGTTCAGAACCCTGTGGGGTTATCGGTGCTTCAACATACTGAACACAGGCATTCGGGACTGGTTCCTTTTTCTTTTTCTTCTTCAGATGTCTTGCTAGACTACAGGACTGCTGTAGTTTGTTTTTGAACTTCAAAACATAGTCTCACAAGTTAACATGTACATCCCCATCAATCCACTGTTCCTTTAACAAGGTCAAAGCTCCCTCACTCTCTGACCAAATGCAAGTTCAAATTGAACAATTGGTCATCATATGAGCAGCTTTCTTACAATAGTAACAAGTAAGACCAGAATATTTCTCCTTCAGCTGCTTCCCTTCATCCTTACTCGTGTCACTAGTCCCAGCTTTAATTTCTGGTTTACCCTGGTGATCCCTGCTACTCTTTTGGAAACTCGTATTCTGGGTAACTTTAACAATATGAGTTAAAGCAAACTCATCTGCTGATTTAGCAGACTCCTGCAAAGTGGCAGCATCCTTTTCATCTAAAAATGCCTTTATGTCATCAGAGACGCATCTTTCAAATTGTTCAATTAAAACCAACTCTTTCAAGCTGTTAAGATCATCATTTATATTCTTATATGTGCACCAGTGGTCAAAATACACAAACTTCTCATAAGCAAATTCCATATAAGTCTGCCTCACAGATTTCCAAATGTCTAAACTTTTGCCTGTATGCTTCAGGGACCAACCCATAAGCTTAGAGCACACCCTGTTTCACTATGTCAAAATCAGCTGCTTCATCAACTGTCAAAACAGAATATGCTTGCTGAGCCTTCCCCTTAATTACACTTTGTAAGAGAATATGCCAGTCCTCTTTTGGCCACTTTAAACTCTGAGCAACCTTCTGAAACAGCTGAAAGTATTCATCAAACTCTGCCTCGTAAAAAGGAGGTACCAATTTAACTAACACACACAAAATGCTGGAGGAACACAGCAGTCCAGGCAGCATCTATAGGGAGAACCACTGTCGAACCACTTTCCTCATGTTTGTTCTACCAATTTAACTTACTGACTGGCCTCAAACTTATCACCAGAGTCTAATGCCAGACCCCTTTGCTGCAATCTCTCTATATTTTCCAGCTCTAACACCCTCTGTCTTTCTGCTTCCTCCCTCTGTTTTTCTGCCTCTCTAGCCTCAAACTGCCTCTGCCTTTCTGCAGCCTCCATCTTTAATTTTTCTATCTTGTACTGGACCTCCAGCTCGCTAAGATTGCTTTCAGAAAACACCTCCAACTCCTCCACTTTAAACACACCCTCAGATAAATAATGTTCTGCTATTATCCTCTTCATATGTGCTCTCTTCATTGTCAATTTCACCTTTTACCAATACTCAACAACTCAATCCTACTGGCATCCTCTAATGCCTCAGAGGTTGAGGCTTCCGGAAATCTATCAACATCTGTTGATGCTGATATTCCACACACAAACAAATCAAAAGGGATTTCCCCAATGAAATCAATAATTAATCAATCAATATGCTCCCAAATCTGTTCATATCCAGGACACACCCCCAATTTTGTTATGAATCGTAACGCTTTAGAAACGAACCAGCAGCAATAGACGACACCTGAAGATAGTTTTTGATGATAAAAGGATCTTTATTAGAATCTAGTTATAATACAGTAACTTAAGCAAGATAATCAGAAGTTATGTGTATATATGTGTGTAAATATAACTTCCAAACTATTAAGCTTGGGGGAAACAAGGCTTCAAGTCTTGATGTGTTAGAGTATGAAAGTTCAGTATAACCACAGAATAGGTGATGAGAGAGATATTTGTAATCCAGGGTAAATGGCGAGAGAAGGCAATTATGTCGAATTCCACAGGCTCCACCGTGGTAAAACGAGACAACAGTCGCTGTAGATTTTATGCTTCATCGTTCCAAATCCACATACAAATTATCACTGAAAGTGACTTGTCACAAGGGGTATCATCTTCAAGTGAATTATCACATCAAACCCAGACAAGGGTTAACACATAAGTGGTCTTCACAGGATACGCCAAATCCGATCCACACCTATGGATCAAACGAGGTGATAACCACACATTCGATATATGGTGAATCGATAATTAACCCACCCTTGTGGTCACAGGAAAGTTGCAAACAGTGACCCTCAGCCACTAGTTCCCCGGTTCCGATCCTTCCACTTTTCCTCCTTCCTCTCCGTCTGAGTGTCTCTGTCCTCAGTTAAAACTAAACAAGCTGTGAGCAAATTAAACAACCTGCAAGTCAGACTGACTCACCATCCTAATTTCTGTCTCTCTCTCTTAAAATGACAGTCCACAGCAAACAAAACCTAGGGATTCATAATAACGACCACTCCCCATTGTGAACTGACTGGTGTGCCAGTAGTTGGGATGACTGAGTGAATCCTTTCCCAAATTATGAACAGATGAATGGCTTCTCCCCGGTGTGAACTTGCTGATGTCTCCGTAGGGTGGAAGAGCGAGTGAATCTCTTCCCGCATTCTGAGCAGGTAAACGGCTTCTCCCCAGTGTGAACTCGCTGATGAGTCTGTAGGTTGGATGACTGAGTGAATCTCTTCCCACAGACTGAGCAGGTGAACGGCCTCTCTCCAGTGTGAACTCGCTGGTGACTCTGTAGTGTGGATGACTTAGTGAATCCCTTCCCACAGAATGAACAAGTGAACGGCTTCTCCCTAATGTGAACTCGTTGGTGACTCTGTAGGTCGGATGACCGAGTGAATCTCTTCCCACAGACTGAGCAGGTGAATGGCCTCTCTCCAGTGTGAACTCGCTGATGACTCAGTAGGGTGGATGACTGTGTGAATCTCTTCCCACAGATTGTGCAGGTGAACGGCCTCACACTAGTGTGAACTCGCTGATGATTCTGTAGGTGGAATAACTGAATGAATCCCTTCCCACATTCTGAGCAGGTGAATGGCCTCTCCCCAGTGTGAATTCGCTGATGTCTCTGCAGGCTGGATGAATCAATGAATCCCTTCCCACATTCTGAGCAGGTAAACGGCCTCTCCCCCGTGTGAACTTGCTGGTGACTCAGTAGGGTGGATGAATGAGTGAATCTCTTCCCACAGTCTAAGCAGGTGAATGGCCTCTCTCCAGTGTGAACACGCTGGTGACTCAGTAGGGTGGATGACTGTGTGAATTTCTTCCCACAGATTGTGCAGGTGAATGGCTTCTCCCCAGTGTGAACTCGCTGGTGATTCTGTAGGGTGGATGACTGAGTGAATCTCTTCCCACATTCTGAGCAGGTGAACGGCTTCTCCCCAGTGTGAACTCGCTGATGTCTCTGTAGGCTGGATGAATCAGTGAATCCCTTCCCACATTCTGAGCAGATGAATGGCTTCTCCCCAGTGTGAACTCGCTGATGTCTCTGTAGGCTGGATGAATGAATGAATCTCTTCCCACAATCTGAGCAGGTGAACGGCTTATCCCCAGTGTGAACTCGCTGATGAGCCATTAGGTCAGATGACTGAGTGGATCCTTTCCCAGAAGTTCAGCAGATGACCAGCCTCTGCCTGGTGTGTTATGAACTGACTGGTGTGTGCACAGGTGGGAAGACTGACTGAATCCCTTCCCACACACGGAACAGGTGAATGGCCTTACCCAGTGTGAACTTGCTGATGTACCTTCAATCGAGATAACCGCGTCAATCCATTCCCACTGTCTGAGCAGGTGAACAGCCTTTCCCCTGCGTAAAATGACAGACATGCTAGTTGGCCAAAGGACCGAGTGAATCCCTCCCCACAGTCTGTGAAGGACAGATGGTCTATTGAATCTCTTGCTCCACTTCTTAAGTATCTAGTCAGAGACAGCAAAACTGGTGTGCCGTGTTTGAGAGTCTTGGAGATAAATTCCTTCTCATTCTCAACCTGAAACAAGATTTACAAAATCCATCAATGGGTGTAGGACAACATTTCAGATGAGATCACTTGAGTTGCCAAGGTTTGAACTGGTATCACACTGTTACAGTGAAGTTCAACCCAAGTTGGAGAGAGAAATTATCTCCTGACTGGGCACAGTGCTGGTATCTGGAATGACCATCAATTTCCTCATGCTCTTGTGTCTCTATAGGAATGGGCATTTCTGCCATCTCCAATTTGTACCTTGGCTCAGTTTGACTCTATGCATTGGTATTATTCCCGGTTCCTGCTGAGCAGCATTGGTGCCTGGCCCCACAGTAACTGAAACAGTCTCATGCAAATAGTCTTTCTTGATGTGCAACTGGGATTTTCCTTAACTTAACATGCCACAGTTTTAATGCCATATATAAAAAAAAATTCCTGCTGAGATGAATGGTTGGTCTTCACAGCTGTTAAAAGGATTTAGAATGAATTTTTGTATTATTTCAGGTTCTTGTTACAGTAATAGAAAATTACAACACAGAAACAGGCCCTTTTGGCCATCTAGTTACTGCTGAACTACTTCAACTGCACACTCCCATACCCTTACCATTTAGGTACCTATACAAAGATCTTAAAAGCTGAAATTGCACCACTTGTGCTGGCTGCTCATTCCACACCCAGATGACCGTCTGTGTGAAGAAGTTTCCCCTCATGTTTCCCTTAACGTTTCACCTTTCACCCTTAACCCATGGTCGCTGGTTGTAGTCCCACCCCATCTCAGTGGTAAAAGCCAGCTTGCATTTACCCGAGCTATGCCCCTCTATCACAATCAAATCTCCCCTCAGTCTTTTATGTTCTAAGGAATAAAATCCTGACCTGTACAATCTTCCCTTATAACCCAAGTGCTCCAGATCTGGCAACATCCTTGTGAATTTTCAATGAACTCTTTCAACCTCTTTTACATCTTTCATGTAGGTAGGTGACCAAAACTGCACACAATACTCCAAATTAGGCCTCACCAATGTCTTGTCCAAAGTCAACATATCATGCATCTCCTGTACTCAGTACTTTGGTTTATTAAGGCCAATGTGACGAAATCTTTCTTTCCGTCCCTATCAAACTGTGACACCACTTGCAGTGAATTCCCAGTGAATCTGTATTCCCAGATCCCTTTCTTCAACAGTGTTCCTCAGTGCCCTCCCATTCACTGTGTAAGACCTAGGTCCTACCAAAATGCAACTTGTCTCAATTAAATTCCATTTTGCATTACATAACCCATTTTTCCAGCGGGTCCAGATCACACTGCAAGCCGTGATAGTCTTCCTTGCTGTTCACTACACCCCAATCTTGGTTTCATCCACTGAGTTGCTGATCCAGCGAACCATGTTAACATCCAGATTACTGATATAGATGACAAACACCAACAGATCCAACAGTGATCCCTGTGGCACACCACTAGGCGCAGGCCTCCGGTCAGAGAGGCAACCATCTGCTACCACTCTCTGGCTTTTCCCAATTTACTCATCCAAATTACTATCTCATCCTGAATGTTGAGTGACTGAACCTTCTTGACCAACATCCCATATGAGACTTCGTCAAATGCCTTGCTGAAGTCCATGTAGATATCCTCTGCCTTATCTTCATCCACTTTCCTGATAACTTCTTCGAGATACTCTGTAAGATCGGTTAGACAGGACCTACCATGCTGAAAGCCATGCTGCCTATCCTGAATCAGTCCACATTGATCCAAATACTTGTATATCCAGCTCCTATATGTTTTGGTCATGTTCTGTACTGAAACATTTTTGGAAGTTTATTTTCTCTACAATTTCTAAAGTTTTAAAAATTAATTTACAACCTAATAAATTGACTGTTTTATTTGGCATAATCCCTCAATATTTTCATGGTATTTCTCCATCAGACCAACATGTAATTGCATTTGTCACATTATCGGCCAGAAGGGCTATTTTGTTGAAATGGAAAGATGCTTCTGCTCCTACGTTGATACAATGGTTTTCTCAGGTGATGTTATGTCTTAGTTTGGCGAAAATCAGAAGTCAAACTTTTGATTCTCGATTTGATTTTGAGAAAAGGTGGAGTTCATTTGCCCACCTCTATCATCTGATTTGAGTTAATTAATATGGTTTCATTCTGATTTTTCTTTAAGTGGATTTGAGTTAGTGGATTGATGTTTATTTTTTATGCAAGCGTGTATGATGTATAGCTCCGGGGTTCTGCTGCTAATGCTTTTTTTTGTTTTTTTCTTTCAGGGTTTTTTTTTTAGTTAACAGGGTATTTTTTTGCTTCTTTTTCTTTCAAAAAATATTCTTATAAATTTATTTTCTTATTATTACTGATATATTGCTTAGCTTTGTTAATCAGTTATTTGCTAATTTAATTTTTTATTGTACATAATGACATATCGACTTAATGTATCTTTTTTGTTAATCATCAATAATAATTTATTTAAAAAAAGATTTTAAAATGAAATATCTGCAACCTGCACACACTTTCCAATAACTTTCCCACTAGTGATATCAGGCTCACCAATGTATAATTTCCTAGTTTATTTTTAGAGTCTTTCTTGAACAGTGGAACAACACTGGCTGTCCTCCAATCCTCCAGTTCCTCACCTGTCACTAACGGGGATTTAAGTATCTGTGCTTTGACCCCAACAATTTCTGCACTTGTCGTCCACAGGGTCCAAGGGAACAACTTGACAGGCCCTGGGAACTTATCCATGGTAATTTCCCTTAAGACAGCAAACACCTCCACCTCTGTAATCTGTACAGGGTCCATGGAGTTGATGCTGCTTTGCCTCACTTCTATATACTGTGTCCATCTTCTGTGTAAATACGGAAGCAGAAAAATATCTCCCCCATCTATTTTGTCTCCTCATATTCTGATCTTTCAGATGATTTTTTTTTCGCTTGCAATCTTTTTGCTCTCAACGCATCTGCAGAATCTCTGAGGATTTCCCTTCACCTTGTCTGCTGGGACAACCTCATGCCTTCTTTTATTTCTTTCATAAGTATTCACTTGAATTTCTTGTACCCCATTTCTTCCTATTTACCTGTAGCTGGTATGCACCTCCTTTTTATAGATCTGGGAGAGGAAAGCCAAAGGGCTGATAGACCTGCATGGTGGGAGGTGGGGGTAAGGGGGGGGGGGGGTTAATCTAAAGTTGCAGGGGGAATGGGAGCCTGAATATCAGAACAGATATTAGAGGGGTGGTGGAGACAGATGTTGTTCTGTCCTCAAAGTCAGGAATGAAAAAGTTGAGCATTGTGCTGTGAATCTGCTGAGCCCGGTATATTTCAATACAAGTAACAGTGTAGGACAGGTGGATGTGTTAAGGGCGTGGATCAACACCTGGAATTAAGATATCACTGTCATATTAAGAAGTTAGCATCTCGTAGGCCGCTTGTGACCCTGGCTATTTTTTTTAAAGGTCATAGCATCCATGAGCTTGAGAATAAGAGTATAAAGGCACAATTGCTTTCCCATGAGATAAGCTGAGCGGGTGAGCAGCCTTGGTGTGAGAAGCACATTGTGCCTTGTGTTTCTCATGGCTCCTGCAAGATAAGCAATTAGAGCGAGTGACTATTTACAAGGGCAGCAGACTTTGGGTGGTGGGCCTGTGTCTGTCTGCATCCAGACATAGAAGCAAATAAAACTGTTATACAAACAATTTATGACTGATAAAGTTAACAATACCCATCTGTAGAGAAACTAAGGGGGGTGAACCCACAGGTATCTGTTTACGTGACTGCATGATATAAAGAGAACTGTATTTGCTTCAGGAGAGAGAGACCCTCGAAGCAGCCTCCAAGAGAGAGTGCAACCCACGTGTGGAACCAAAGCAGATGGCCGTGATCTTAAATAATTTTTCATCTCTATTTACTCAGGAGATGGACAAAGGACCTACGGGAGTGTGGGAAAGTGGCATTAAAATCCTAGACATGTACAGTTTAAAGAAGAGAAGTTACTTTGCTGTTCAACTTCAAACATAGAAGTCTACAGCATATTCCAGATTTTTCAGCCTAAAATGTGCCAACCATGTAACTTACTCTGGTAACTGCCCAGAATTTCCCCAGCGCATAGCCCTCTATTTTCCTAAGCTCCATGTACCTATCTAAGAGGCTGTTAAAAGACCCTACTGTATCTGCCTCGACCACCGCTACCGGCACCCACAACTCTCTGTGTATAAAAAACTTATGCCTGACATCCCCATGGTAGCTATTTCCAAGCACCTTGAAACTATGCCCCCTCAAGTTAGCCATTTCAACCCTGAGAAAAAAACCTCTGGCTATCCACACGATCAATACCCCTCATCATTTTATACACCTAAAAAAGGCTCTAAATATAAACAAGGAAATTAAACCTTGCTTTGAGGATTTGTGAGAAGTATAGAAAATTATGAGGGTATGGATCAGGTAAATGCAGACAGCTTTTTCCACTGAGGTTGGGTGGGATGATAACCAGAGGTCATGGGTAAGTGGAAGGTGACCATTTAATGGGATAGTGTGGAAAAGCTCTTTACTGAAATGGTTGGGAGAGTGTGGAATGAGATGCCAGCGCAAGTGGTGAATATGACCTCAAATTCACGATTAAGAGAAGTTTGATAGGTACCTAGATTGTAGGGTTATGGAGGGTGATGATCCCGGAGCAGGTAGTTGTATTAGACAGCTTAAATGTTTTTTTCAGCATTGACTAGATGGGCCAAATAGCCTGTTTCTGTACAGAACTTCTCCATATTTCTATGGCAGAGAAGTTGTCCAAACTTGTTTGGAAGGGAAAAGGTAGGAGGGACAATGGAGCTGCAATGGCTAGAGTTTCTGGGAACAATTCGGGAGCCGAGTGATTGATACATCCCAAAGAAGTGGAAGTATTGGAAAGGCAGGAGGACACAACGTTGGCTGAAATGAGAAGCCAAAGCCAACATAAAAGCCAAAGTGAGGGCAAACAAAAGAGCAAAAACTATTGGGAAGCTTTTGGAAACTAACAGATAATGAGTAAAAAAAAAGTCAGATGAGCTCAAGGCTTGGAATTATGATTTGTAGTCATTAATGAGTCTTGGTAGCACCCAACGGACTGAGGCATTCAGAGGAACAAAATGATCCGGGCCTCAATATCTCCTGAAAAGCACGGCTCCCCACACCAGGTACCTTTCAGCTTTTGTTTCGGCAGGCACATTCAAACTCCACACGCTCAAAATTTCATTTCTGAAGGCCTCCCACTTACCATTGCCAGAAAACAGCCTTTCCCAAACCACACGTCAGATCCTTTCTGATACCATCCAAATTGACCTTTCTCCAATTTAGAATCTCAACCCGTGGTCCAGACCTCTCTTTTTCCATATTTACTTTGAATCTAATGGCATTATGATCACTAATGTCTGTCACCAGCCCTGGATCATTTCCTAACAGCTTATTGCATACTTCTGCATCGGGAATTCTACGTACTGAACAAGGGCACATTTGACAAACTCTACCCCATCTAGTCCTTTTACATTATGGGAGTCCTAGTCAAAATATGGAAAGTTAAAATCACTTATTGAATCAACCTTTGTTTCTTGGCATGGTCTGTGATACCCAAGGACATAGGGTGACAGAGGAAATGAAACACATTAACATTAGGAAGGAAATGGTGTTGAGAAGACTGATGGGACTGAATGCTGACAAATCCCCAGGTCCAGATGGTCTGCATCCTAGGGTATTAAAGGAGGTGGCCCTGGAAATTGTGGATGCATTGGTAATCATTCTCCAATGTTCCTTAGATTCAGGATCAGTTCCTGAGGATTGGAGAATGGCTAATGTTATCTTTCTTTTTAAGAAAGTAGGGAGGGAGAAAACAGAGAACTATCGACCTGTCAGCCTGACATCGGTGGTGGGGAAGATGCTAGAGTCCATTATTAAGGATGAAATAGTGGCATATCTAGATAGCAGTGATAGGATTGGGCTGAGCCAGCATGGATTTATCAAGGTTAAATCATGCTTGACTAATCTGTTGGAGTTTTTCGAGGATGTAACCAGGAAGTTAGACGGGGGAGATCTAGTGGATATAGTGTACCTCGATTTTCAGAAGGCATTTGATAAGGTCCCACATAGGAGATTGGTGGGTAAAATCAAAGCTCAGGGCCTCGGGGGGAAGACATTGACATGGATAGAAAACTGGCTGGCAGATAGAAAGTAAAGGGTAGTGGTGAATGGGTGTTTCTCGGAATGGCAGGTGGTGACTAGTGGGGTGCCACAGGGCTCGGTATTGGGACCACAGCTGTTTACAATTTATGTCAACGATTTGGATGAAGGCATTGAAAATAACATCAGCAAATTTGCTGATGATACTAAGTTGGGTGGTATGTTGGGTGACATGTGATGAGGATGTTAGGAGAATTCAGGGTGACCTGGATAGGCTGGGTGAGTGGGCAGATACTTGGCAGATGACGTTTAATGTGAATAAGTGTAAGGTTATCCACTTTGGGAGTAAGAACAGGAAGGCAGACTATTATCTGAATGGTGTAGAGTTAGGTAAGAGATCTAGGAGTCCTGTTCATCAGTCACTGAATGTGAATGAGCAAATGCAGCAGGCAGTGAAGAAGGCTAATGGAATATTGGCATTTATTACAAAGGGAATTTCAGTACAAGCGCAAGGAAATCCTCTTGCATTTGTACAGAGCCCTAGTGAGACTACACCTGGAGTATTGTGTACAGTTTTGGTCTCCAGGGTTAAGGAAGGACATCCTGGCTGTAGAGGAAGTGCAGCGTAGATTCACGAGGTTAATTCCTGGGATGTCTGGACTGTCTTACGCAGAGAGGTTATAGAGACTGGGCTTTTACACGCTGGAATTAAGGAGATTGAGAGGGGATCTGATTGAAACATATAAGATCATTAAGGGATTGGACAAGATAAAGGCAGGAAATATGTTCCAGAGTCCAGTACCAGAGGGTATGGTTTGAGAATAAGGGGTTGGTCATTTTGGACAGAGTTAAGGAAAAACTAAGGAGTTAAGGAGAGTTGTGGGGGCCTGGAATGCACTGTCTTGGAAGGTTGTGGAGGCCAATTCTCTAGATGCTTTCAAGAAGGAGCGAGATAAGTATCTTATGGATAGGGGAATCAAGGGATATGGGGACAAGGCAGGAACCGGGTATTGATAGTAGTTGATCAGCCATGATCTCAGAATGGTGGTGCAGGCTTGAGGGGTCGAATGGTCTACTTCTGCACCTATTGTCTATTGTGATCTCCCGACAAATCTGTTCCTCCAAACACCACAGACTGTTGCGTGGAAACAAGTCCTAGTAATTGATTCAATATCATAATTCCCTGTCCTGAGCTCATCTGGCTTTCCTACGATGCTTCTTGCATTGTGATATACACAGCTCAGCACATTCATCGCACCATGCTCAGCCATTTGATTGCTGACTCTGTCTGAGGTCTGAACAACATCTGACTGGTGTCAGAAAACAAACTCTCCCTCATTATCACAAAAACAAAGGAGCTGATTGTAGACGACAGGAGGAATGGAGACAGACTAACCTACATTGACACCAATGGATCTGGGGTTCAGAGGGTGAACAGCTTTAAGTTCTTTGGTATAAAAATCACCAAGATTTCACTTTGTCTGCACATACTGGCTATGTTGTGAGAAAAGCAAAACAGCACCTCTTTCACTTCAGACGGCTGAAGAAGTTTGCGATGGGGCCCCAAATCCTAATAACTTTCTGCAGGGACACAATTGAAAGCATCCTGACCAGCTGCATCACTGCCTGTTATGGGAACTGTACTTCCTTTAATCGCAGGAACCTACAGAGAGTGGTGTGGACAGCCCGGCATATCTGCAGATGTGAACTTCCCACTATTCAGGACATTTACAAAGCCAGCTGTGCAAAAGGGGCCCAAAGGATTTTGGGGACCCAATTCACCACAAACACCAACTGTTCCTGCTGCTACCATCCAGGAAACAGTACCAAAGCAAAAGGAGCAACAGGCTCCGGTCATCATCTTCCACCAGGTCATCAGACTGATTAATTCATGCTGATACAATTGCACTTTCATGTTGTATTGACAGTCCTATTTATTATTAATTACTATAAATTACACATTGCACATTTAGATGGAGATGTAATATAAAGGTTTCTACTGTTCATGTATATGAAGGATGCGCATAATAAAGTCAATTCAATTCAATCTCTCCACTATCTGTTCTGTCATTCTGCCTCCTATTCCCCTTACAATTTACATCACCCTCCCCCGCACTAGCTCTAGCAAGCCTCACTGCTAGAATATTAGACCCCTTCCTGTTCTGCTCCCCTAACTCACCAATCCCCTCTCACCCCTTTGACTTTCCTCTGCCAGGCAACTCCCCTCAACAGTTTCTAAAGTGGTCCACCTGTTGTTATGGGGGATGGCCGCAAGAGTACTCTGCGATGGCTATTTAACCTCATTTCCCTTCCTGACTCTCACCCAATTTCCTGTGTCCTGCACCTTGTGTGTAACTCACCTTTCTTCATGTAATATCTATTACGCCCTCCAACTGTTGGATGATCCAGAATTCATCCATTTCAAGTTCCAACTCCTTCAAGTGCAGGGTTACAAGCTGCAGCTGGATGCACATCTTGTAGGTGAGGGCCTCAAGGACACTGGAGGTCTCCTCACCTACCCACCAATGTCCCCCCTAATTTGTAATGACCAGTGTGCACATAAATCTTGTACTGTGCATTTTTAGCCAGTGACAAGATGTGCACAGTGAATTTTATATGGAGAGGCATTCATTTTAATAGCTAGCAAATCACTGTCGATAGGAACTTTGATCTCGTCTGGGTTCAATCGAGTTCATCTGCACTCTCACGCAACTGGTTTAACAGGCCTGGAACAGGTTGTTACGAAGGATGAACAGCTCTGATGGGCAGAAGGGTGCAGGGTTGCCCATGTCCCCCTCCCCTGGGAGAATTACAAACCGTTACTGTTGCCAGCCTGTTAATGAGAGAGAAAGAGATGGAGCAAAACATATTGGAATGGAACATTTGCTTCAGACAGGGGCTAGATAACACCGGGGGAGAGAGACCATATTATGACTCCTGTAAGACTCACGGCTCCGGAGAGGGCTGTTTACTTGGTACTATTCTGTTCATTAAAATTCCTCAGTGGACAGCCGGAGTGGGCTGGTTTGATGGGCTCAGCCATTCAAAACTGATTGACACCTGAGAGCCTGTGAGTAGGGATAAAAGTGAGGTCTGGGGATACACCTCTCAGACGCACCAAGAGACACACTAGTGAGCACTGTTTAAGTGTTGGAACCCACGAGAAAAGTTGGTGACATCAGAGACCGAATGAAGAATTTTAACTCACAGTGTTTATAGCGAGGCCGGTGGGGGCTTGTGGGTGAGTCCACCCTTGCCTGGGTGACGAGTCCACCATAGAAGAACGGTCTAGCTAAAGGTGAGAGGGGTCATACCTGAATGGCCACAACAACACATCAATAGATCAAGATCGTAAAGGAAGGTTTGCAAGACAATAGCTGTTACTGTTTGCTCACTCTCTCTCTCTCCAACAATTACAACACATCAACCAACAACTACCTCAGCCTGTATGAACTGAACTTTATACTCACATATGACAATTCATTATCCCCTAGACAATGATAGCTTGTTTATTATTGATTATTATTATACCCACACTTTTAAGTTTAGTATTGCTAACGTGTATTATCTGCATTGTTGATATTGATTTGTATATTTTACTAATAAACACTGTTTTGAAAATAAACGGATACTTCTATTTTTGCTGGTAAGACACCCAGTTACGGGGTACATAACAGGGTAATGAAGGATTTTCTCACCAGAGCTTTTGCACTTTGTTCATATGTGGTTTGCTTGCTAAATTACAATTTAAAAAGTCAGATTTCCAAATATCACTCCACTTCTTCCCACTTGCAAATTCTCCAGCAACTTTTGCATCACCACAATCCACACAGGTAACAACAGTTTCTATATTGGACATAAATATTTCCCCTGAACCCACCCCCAAATGACTGACAGTGGTGAAATCAGTGATGGCAATGCCAATGAATATGAAGGGAAGGGCAGTAGTCTGTCTCATTGTAGTCTGGCACATCTGTGATGTGAATGCTACTTGTTGCCAGACAGAATGAGATAAAACATGTTCTCACTGGTAGAAAAGTCCAGAGCAAGAGGAGTTAGAACAAGCAACACACACAAAAGGCAGGAGGAACTCAGCAAGCCAGGCAGAATCTATGGAAAAAAGAACTAATGTTGAATTCCGCCGGCATTTTGTGTGCGTTGCTTACATTTCCAGCATCTGCAGATTTTCTCTTGCTTGCGACTGGAGGTAGACCAAAGGTGATTTTCTCAACTGGTGATGTAAAAGATTTTGTGCCCTTTCTCTGAGTTCCCAAGCTGGAGCTCAGCTCTGTCTGAGAACCATCAGTTCCCATTCCCTGGGGCCCGTGTACGGATCGGGGGCTGAGAGAGAGGGAAGAGAGCAGGACTCTCCTGGGGTTGCGGGTCACAGGAATTGCCCCGAAATCGGTGTTTAAGGTAAAGAGACAGGAAATCGGTGTTTAAGGTAAAGAGACAGAAAATCGCTCTTACCTACACACGATATTTCAAAGGCCTTCTGAGTACTGTGCGCATGCGTCATACTCAGAGACGCCACAACCCTGACGCCTGCGCATTTCATCTGTGCTTCAATGCCGGCCAAAAACTATAACGCAGGGGCCTATGGGTATTCACGGTGCCATTAAACATTTCTGCAAGCACTGGTTTAATGTCCGTACCTCATTTTTTTTTCGTGTGTATAGAAAAATCTGCAGCTGTTTTAACGCAGAAAGCGGCTCCGATAAACAATATACTCAGTATCAACGTGTATCTCATGCCAAAGTAAAATGCAGATCTGAAACGCAGGAGATTCTGCATTTTGGAAATACAGAGACGCACACACACAAAATGCAGAAGGAACTCTGCAATTCAGGGAGCAACTAATTAGCGGAATACACAATCGAGCTGAAGGGGCTCCGCCTAAACGTTGTCTATTTATTCCTCTCCACATTTATTGCCTGATCTGTTAATTTCCACTACTATTTTCCAGAAATTAACCACCTTTTTTTTCGGGCAACCTGTTTCCAAATGTTTCCGATCTTTCTTTTGTAGCCACAGCCTGCTGGTTTGATTCCACCTCCTCCTCGTGAACTCCAGGCCCCATCTCTCTCTGGAGCCCCAAAGCCCTGACTAAGGCTGGCAACTCTTTGGTTTCCGACTGCACCATGGAAGATTCACTAGCTAGTCTACTATCAGACTTTAGAGATGCATTGTGTTGCGAGACCGCAGGTTCGTTTACTGTGAGTGTCGCTTTAAATGTCTGAGTGAGGCGGGACTGTGACGTCAGACACAAGCTGCGGCAGAGAGAGAGGGAGAGAGAGAGAGAGAGAGAGGGGGAAGTTGTTGGAACTTCCGCTTGTCACTGCTATGGGTTGCAATGCCCAGAAAATCGGGTTCATGATCGGCACGCCGTGCACAACGGATGTGTGACTGTCACTTCGTATAATCCATATTTGTGAATTTGCTGGAGTATACTGTGGTATCACTTTTGTTGGCCCTTACCTGGTATCGGGGTGTTCTACGGTAACCACTTGAAGACGGTATTCCTGTCACTGTCACCTGGTGATAGTTCGAAGTGGATTTCGGAACGAATCAACGGATAAGATCTTTGGCGACTGTTATTTCGTTTACCCAGCGTGGAATGTGTGTGGAATTCTTCGTAATTGCCCTCTCTCTACATGTTCGGGTGGATTTATAAATCTCTCCCCTCTCTCACGTATTCCGTGGATTACTGAACTTTTCTACCTTACCATTTTAGGACTTTAAGCATTGTTTCCCAAGCTTGATAGTTTGGAAGCTCTACATACATATATATATATATATATACGATAACGCTGTTAACTTCTGTTTGTTTCGTTTAATCTTTTATATTTGGAGTAGATACTGATAAAGATAGTGGATTTAACATCGAAACCAGACTCCATTAGTGATCTATTGCTGCTGGTACGTAACAATTCCAACAACCCAGCTGTCTGAGGCACAGTCCTTTAAAATTGGTGAAAATGACCCAAAACGTTGAAAAGAGCGGGGAAGAAGGAGTTTAACCAACTTCGTCCGGAGCCCTGAAGAACGTCACAACCACATTGAGCTCATCGTCTTGTTCAGCCCGGAGAAAATCATGCAGGAGATTCATGCAGGTGTATGAGATGATGAGAGGCATTGGTCGTGTGGATAGCCAGAGGCTTTTTTCCCAGGGCTGAAACGGCTAACACGAGGGGTAATAGGTTTAAGCTGCTTGGAAGTACCTACAGAGGAGATGCCAGAGCTAAGTTTTTTTAAACAAAGAGTGGTGCCTGTGTGGAATGCACTGCCAGCGCCGGTGGTAGAGGCGGATACAATAGGGTATTTTAAGAGACTCTTAGAGAGGTAAATGGAACTCAGGAAAATAGCTGTCTATGCGGTAGGGAAATTCTAGACAGTTACCAGAGTAATTTACATGGTCGGCACAGCTGTAATATGCTGTAGACTTCTATGATTCTATGAAATTCAACGGAAATCTCCTATCCCACTGTGTGGTGACTAGTTGAAACCTATCATCTCAGGGAGAGTGATAGGAGAATGGCACGGATAGGCTTTGATGTACTGATATGGAACAGAAACATGGGCAGGGGTAAGATAGGCCGAGTGGCTTTTCTAGCGTACATTGTGAGTGTGGTAAAGACAGTAACTACCTGAGACAGTGGAGTGAATACAGAACTGATTTATCTTTCACGGATCCACAATATTAAACACCAGTCTAGTTCAAGGCTAACATCAGCAGAACAGAAACCTCCAATGCTCAGTGACCAGGGTTCAATCCTGGGTGCGATGAGCAGTCGCAGGAACTGCAGAATCTGACAGTAACAGTCCCTCATGAACCTGCAGCTGCCTTCTGTCACCGTGATGGTTAAACATTTAACACGGAGCTGATTTGAACTTCCTCCCTGATGTGAAGTTGTTGGCGTTGCAGCAGCCGGGATGATTGAGTAAAACTCTTTGCTCACTCCGGACAGAAATGTGGCTTCTATTTATTGTGAACTCACCGGAGCATGACAAGGTGGGTTAACTGAATGAGTCTCTTCACACACACGGAGCAGGTGAACGGCCGCTTCCCAGGGCGAAGCTGCTGGTGTATCTGCGATGGCCGACTGAATCCCTTCCAAAATGAGAGCCAGTGAATGACATCAACAGGTACAAACAAGCTGGATGAACTCAGCAGGTCGGGCAGCATCCGTTGAAACGAGCAGTCAACGTTCGGGCCGAGACCTTTCGTCAGTGAATGACGTCACACTGCTATCAAGTCATGGCAATGTATCAAATCAGATCACGGACATGGACACGTGTTCGGGCTCTCCTTGCAGCGAGTGGGGCGCTGTCTTCCCCAACATCTCTGCCTCCACATTCAAGGATCGGTGGCATTCAAGTACTGGCGAACTGACAGATACAGCGGAACTAACGTGCTGTTGTGTTTGAGATTCCCATACACAAATCCTTTGACTTCTCTACACTGTTAAAACGTTACAAAGCACGTCAGTGGGTGAAGGACATTTCAACTCAGATAATTTTAGTCTCCATGGTGTCTTCTGATAAAAAAAAAACTCTGTCACAGCTCAGAACAATTTGGAGAAACAAGATTTCATCTTCTTACTGGCTACAGTTCCGGCATCAGGAACAATATCAAACTCTCCGCTTCCCTCTGTATCAAAATGGATCATTCCTCCCCTTCATCAATCTGTGACTTTGCTCAGCTTGTCTATCTCCTTCACATTCTTAGAAGGATGAGAAGGGATCTGATTGGTACAGATAAAATTATTTACGGATTGGACACACTGGAGGCAGGAAACATGTTCCCAATGTTGGGGGAGTCCGGAACCAAAGGCCACAGTTTAACAATAAGGGGTAGGCCATTTAGAACGGAGTTCAGGAAATTTTCACCCACAGGGATGAGGATCTATGGAATACTCTGCTGCAGAGGGCAGTGAAGGCCAATTCCCTGGATGTCTTCAAGAAAGAGTTAAGTAGAGCTTTTAAAGATAGCGGAGTCAAGGGATACGGGGATAAGGTATGAACGGGGTACTGATTGTGGATGATCAGCCATGGTCACATTGACTGGCGGTGCAGGCTCGAAGGGCCGAATGGCCTACTCCGGCACCTATTGTGTATTGTCATGCACCACACACCTACTGATATCACATTTTATTTATACGGCTGCGACTAGGGACTTTCTGATTATTATGTCCCCCCGGCATCTGTCGGTGGTAAACTGATCACCGGTCACCTGATCCCAGTTACCGCAGATCGTAATGCGAGATTGAAGCCTTTTCTATTTATTTGCATTCCTCAGAAATGACAACAGTTCAGTTAAGTTTCCTCCTGAGGTTCCAAAGCAGACGCTCAGTCTGTCTAATATTTCCACACAGTTAAAATGGGGAATTCGTTTTTTTCTTATCACGTACCGAGCTACTGTGAAAATCTTGCCTGCCGTACCATCCACACAGATCAATATATTACGACAGTACATTGAGCTGATATACGACAAAACAATAACTGTAACAAAGCATTATGGCTGCAGAGAAAGTGCAGTGTAGATAGACAGCTGGTGCAGGGTCACGTCGAGTTACATTGTGAGGTTAAGTCCATTTTATCGGACTGAAGACCATTCATTTGGATTATAACCACAGACAGGAAGCCGACATTGAGCCTGGTGGTACACGCTTTAAGGCTTTTGTGTCTCTTCCCCGATGGGGGAGCGGGTTTGCAGCAAGAATGTCCAGGTTGTGAGGATCATTGAGTACATGGCCTGCTTTTCCGAGGCTGGGGAAGTGTAGGAAGAGTCCATTGAGGGGAGGCTTGTTTCTCTGATGTTCTCGGCTCTCCAAAGTTCTCTGCAGTTCCTTGCGGTCATGGGCAGAGCAGTAGCCATACGAAGGCGTGACGTATCGACAAGAAGCTCAGAGACCTCGGCCTTCACCCTGTCTTGTGCAGCTGGATCCTGGACTTCCTGTCAGATCGCGAGAATGGGCTCCCTCACCTCTGTCTCTCTGACCCGCAGCACACATACCCCACAGGGGTGTCTCCTTGCCCCCACCTTTACTCTCTGTATATCCATGACTTGTGTCGCCACCCACAGCTCCAATCAGTTTATTAAATATGTGAGGACACTGCACTGACTGGCCTAATCTCAAATAATAACGAGACAGCCCACAGAGAAGAAGTCATCACCCCGACACAGTGGTGTCAAGATAACAATCTCTCCCTCATTGTGACAAAAACAAAGGAGCTGGTGGTGGATTACAGGAGGAATGGAAACAGGGACCAAATTCAACATTTCCAAGTCCGTTATTGCACATTTTAATATTGAATATGACAGAACGTATTGTATTTAAAATACGCATAATGACATATTTATAGATAATAGATTGTTACTGACAGAGAATCGTATCATTGTTTGTTCCGTGTGTTATCTGAATGTACTTGCCTGTGATGCTGCCACAAGTCAGTGATTCTCTACCTGTACCTTCCCGTACTTGTGCACTTGGCAATAAATTCAACAGGACCTGAGAAATCTCAGTGAGATTTGATTAGTGATGATAATCTCGGAAGCTCGGTAGGTGGAATGTATGAGACAATGAGTACACTGTTAAATGCAAAATCCTGAACTCTGTTGATGATCAGAGGGATCTCAGACTCCAAGTTCAACGCTCCCTGAAAGAGACTGCACAGATTGATCGGGTGGTTCAGAAGGCAAATGGCGTGGTTGCCATTAGTTGAAGCATTGAGTTCAAAAGTCGGGAAGTTGTGTTGCAGCCGTTACGAGCCTGCGGTCGTAACTGTTTCTTTAAGAGCGCCAGCGTGAGGAGGCGGGACTATGTCGTCAGTCACAGGCTGACGGCGCTGACTGTGGATTAACCATGAGAGAGAGAGAGAGAGAGAGAGAGAGATCTGCAGACAGGCAGTCGGCCCGTCTAAAGAGAGAAGGAGAGACTGGAAAAGCTGATAGCTTCAGTTTGTTGCAGCTGTGGCTTGGAACTCTCCTATGCCCAGAAGAGTGGGTTGATCATTGGTGCACAGAACCACAACGAACGTGTATGGTTGTCCCTTGTGTTAACCCTTGCTTGGGTATGTTGTACGGTAACCCCTGGTAGACGGTATTCCTGTGACAGGTCACTTTCGCTGATAACTCGTATATGGACAGATTCAACGGATAAAATGTTCGATGACGGTTATGTCGAAGTAACGGCCTTTTCTCTACGTTTCACCGTGGAACACAAATATCTCTCTGCCATCATTTATTCCGGGGATGACTGAACTTTCCTACTTTACCATCTCAAGACTCTAAGCTTTGTTCCCTCAGGCTCGATAGTTTAGAGTTATAGTTACACATATACACACATAACACTGTTACCTTTCCTTTATTTCGTTGTTACTATAAGTAGATACTAATAAAGAGAGTGGTTTAAACATCAAAACCAGACTCCAGTGTGAACTCTATTGCTGCTGGTTCGTCTCTAAAACGTAACAGTTCGTAACACAGTTTTAAGACCACATCTGAAGTATTTCATACAGTTCTGGTCGCCCCCATTCTCACAAGGATGTCGGGGCTTTGGAGAGGGCGCAGAAGCGGGTTACCAGGATTTTGCCTGGATTAGAGGGCATGAGCTGTAACGAGAGGTTGCACAAACTTGTGTTGTTTACTCCAGAGCGGCGCAGGCTGGGGTGAGACTGGACATTTATAAGATTACGAGAGGAATAAATAGAGTGGACAGACGATATATTTTTCCTGGGGGTGAAATGTCTAATACATTTAGGGTGAGAGGAGATGTGAGTGGCATGTTTGCTTCTTTCCAAAGAGTAATGGACAGCTGGAGTCACTGCCCCGGGAAGGGGGTGGGGGGGTGGGTGGAGAGAGAGAGAGAGAGCGCGCGCGAGGAGGAGTCACGTGATCCGATTTGCCCCTCCCATTTAACCACAGATGAGCTGCAACTCTGCGTCGCTTCCGAGGCCCCGCCCTCCGGATGATGCGCCTATATCTTTGCACATGCTCACAGTCTCCAGGTGGGTTGCGTTCTGCGGATTTGGGATCATTGTCTGGGGGCAGAAGAATCGGTGAGTATTGAGACCGATCCCGGGCGGGGAGATCCGATGTTGGCCTTGAGCCCCGAAATGAGGGCCTATTACTCATTTAGTACCCAGTTATCTGGGCTCGTCAGAAATGTATCGGCTTCACGGAATCTGCATTAAGCGATCCAAACCAGGAGCCCAGGCTGTCTATTTTCTCAGCACTGAAAGGGGAGTCCCGCCAACAGGTCACGTGAGACTGTGCGCCGCAGATCGGCCCCGCCCTCCGCTTTGTGACGCACGATCACGTGGTGTGTTGCGAACAAGGTTTACAAGAATAATCTCAGGAATGATCGGCTTTATGTTTGAGGAGCATTTGATGGTTCTGGACCTGTGCTCAATGGAGTTCAGAGGGACAGTGGGGTTGGTGGAGGGATGTATGGTTAAGTAAACCTACCGAATGCTGGATAGCCTGGATACAGTGGACATGGAGAGGATGTTTCCATTAGACGGAGAGTCTGTGATCTGACAGCATAGGCTCAGAATAAAGACGCTTCCCTTTAAAATTGAGGTGAGAAAATTTCTTCAGCCAAAGGATGTCTAATCTGTGGAATTTGTTGCCGCAGAGGGTGGTTGAGGCTGCCATTTGGTTATGTTTATGACAGAGATTAATATATTGATGATTGCTAAGTAGCTTCAGGGTTACAGGAGGAAGGCAGGAATATGGTGTTGGAATGAAAATCAGCCATGGTTGAATGGTGGGCAAACCAGATTGATCGAATCAACTAATTTTGTTCCTGTGTCTTGTGTCTTACCATGACTGAATGATGGCTCCTTCTTCTCCCATATCTTTTTGTGAAGTGTGAGGGACAATAAAAGATTGTTCACTGAGATCATTATATTCAACATTTAAATTTCAATGAGTTTTGCTCTTAGTAGCATTAAGCAGAAATGTTTGGTTCTCCTTACTATTGTCAATGTGCTTCATTATTTTTCATGTTAAAGTTAGACCTGCGGTGAGAGATTTATTGGAATAAAAAACCCAACTGGAAGCAAACCACGACTGAAGATGAGGGAACATCAACAAGTGAACCAGCCCGAGGATTGAGAGCATCAACTGAAGAGAATCCATCTGACTCGGAGATTCCAGTGATTCAGTCAGGAGAAAGTTTGGTGAGTCTCATTTACTCAAACACAGTCCTTTAGACATTACATACCTGTACAAAGGAAGGTGAGAAATAGTTGGAGGGAGACTGAATGTGCCCAGAAGAACCAGTTATGCCTCTGTCAGATCCAGTTGCAATCACTCCAGGTCTGGTAATGTGCTTCCAGCAGCCCAGCCCTTTAAAACCACTGCCATTCTGTGGAAGTCGAATCTGGAAAAAGTCACTCAAAGACCATATAAATACAAACTCTTTACTCCAAGCACCAGGGACTTACTCAGTTAGTCGCTCAAACAGGAACAGTCTATGACTGTTCCCGCCCAATCCACTAACTGACTAACAATTCCCCTTACACCACAGGTACCCAGATACCCACCACAGAAGGCAGGCTGGTTATTTACTATATTACAGCCCCTTAAGATAAATTACAAAATAGTCATAACGGCTTACACACACAGGACAGATTGAAGCTGTCCTATCTCTACGCATGAGTGCACAATTCAGATAAACATCCAGAAACCCTAGCTAGCTACCCTCAAGAAGAAATATGGCTCAGCATGGCTTGGTACATTGGCTGATCATCAGCAATTTCTTTCAGAAAAGCAGGCGGCTATTGTTTAAGGAAGTGTTAACCCTTTTACATAGTTCACCACTCCCTGCTTTTGATCATTACATGATCAAGCAGTAATTTTTTCACAGAGAAAGCAACCGTGTACAACATTGACTTATCAATGGATAAAAACAGTGCACAACAGTAAATATAACAATGATGTGCACAACTATTAAGCCATGCAATATCATGCCTCACATATTACCAAACAGGCCTTCAAATACTAACATTTCGACCCTTCGGTGAACCTGTGTAAATCCTGCCCTACTTTCTTGATGCTGTCAATCTCCCTGGCAGTGTGCTCGGAAAGGGATGTAATGTTGGTAGACTCATCAGGGATATAGGTGCAGCATTCTATGTCACTAATAGCACAGGTTCCCCCTTTCTCAGTGAGGATAAAATCTAAAGCCAAATGATTCTGTACGACTGTTTGCTGGATTGCACTCATTTCAGTGGAATTGTCTGTTTTCTTGGGCCTGTGTTTCTGTCAGAGCCCCTGCAGTATTGTGGCCAGCTCCTCAAGTGCTGTAGCTAAATTGATTATCTTTGGTGGATTCCTGGCTACTCCATAGGAGAGAACAGTGATCATCCAAAATCGCTCAGTCTCAGTTATTCCTCTCCACTACTGGGCACCTGCAAGTATGGTCAGGATGAATGTTTCCCAGTCTAGGAAGTTGTGTTTGGTGGGAGCCTGAGATACCATCCCTCAGAATACTGACAGCCACAGTCATCTCTGACTGGACCCCAGTTCCTCATCTATCTTCCCCTGGCGTTATTTGTGAAAGCCCAGGCTGAGAGTTCCTCACTCTGGCTGAGAGGGATTACTGACATTGGAATCATAGTTTTACTATGCTGCAGAATTTCGGCACAAACCCAGCAGGCCCCTAGTTCTACCTGTTCGGCATCGGTGTGACAGAGATACAGAAATGTGTTAACATGGGGACCCTGGATGCTGGGGTGATCCCTCTCAAAGACATAAACACGAATACCAGTGTTACATACCTGTAACAATTTAATTGAACCAGCAGCTATAGACCAGACATGGAGTCTGGTTTTGATATTAACACCACTATCTTTATTTGTATCTACTTATACTATAACAACTTAATCAAAACAATCAAAAGGGACCTTTGGGTTCAAATCCATACATCCCTCAAGGTTGCTGCACAGGTTGATACGGTGGTTAAGAAGGCCTATGGGCTGCTAGGCTTCATTAACAGGGGGATTGAGTTCAAGAGTAGAGAGGTCATGTTGCAACTCTACAAATCTCTGGTGAGACTGCACTTTAAGAGTATTACGTTCAGTTCTGGTCACCTCATTATAGGAAGGAGGGCATATGTACAAAATTAAGGGAGGGAAGTCTAGGGGAGACATCAGTGGTAAGTTTTTTTTACACAGAGGTTTGTGGGTGCCTGGAATGACTTGCCAGGGATGGTGTTGGAGGCTATAACATTAGGGCTATTTAAGAGCCTCTTGGACAGGCACATGGATGAAAGAAAAATAGAGGGTTATATGGTAGTGTGGATTTAGTACATTTTTTTTAAGGGTTATATGGGTCGGCACAACATGAAGGGCTGAAGGGGCTGTACTGTGCTGTAGTGTTCTATGGTTAACAGTGTTATGTGTATACATATGTGTAAATATAACTCCCAAACCATTGAGCTCAGGGAATACCAAGCTTAGAGTCTGAAGATGGTAAAGTATGAAAGTTCAGCTCATCCCCCGAATAAATGATGAAAGAGAGATATTTGTAATCCAAGGTGAATGTCGAGAGTAGGCAATTGCTTCCAATTCCACAAGTTCCACGGTGGTAAAACAGGATAACAGTCGCCGAAGATCTTATCCGTCTTCGTTCCAAATCCACATTTGAATTATCACCAAAACTAGCTGATAACAGGAGTACCGTCTTCAAAGGGAACTACCACCCAGGCAAGGGTTAACACACAGGTAGATTCCACAAGGTACTCTCAATCCAGATCCAACACACAAAGTATTACCGACAGTGATTTCCACAGAATACCTTTCTCACAAGTGGTCACCAGATAACGCACCCAAATCCAGTTAGGGTTAACAAGAGTTGTAGCCACGGGATACTCCATCAAAATCCCCATATGGATTATGTGAATTATCACCAACAGTGATTTGTCACGGGGTACCCTGTACAAGTGAGTTACCACCCAGGCAAGGGTTAGCACAAGTGGTCTTCACAGGACACTGCCAAACATAAAGATCCACTCCCGTGGATCAAACAAAGTGACAATCACACATTCAGTATTGTTCTGTGGGCACAGGAGAGTTCAAACAGCGAACTTCGGCCACTAGGTCCTTTGTTTCGAACCTTCCATCCTCTTTCTTTCTCTCCGTCTGACTGTCTGTCTCTGACTGTTCTTGCTTAAATAAAGCAAACTGCGAGCTATGTAAACACAAGCTGTGAGCAAGTGTAAACACGCTCCAGAGTGAAATAGTTCCACCCCTCCCTCTCTCTCAGTAAGAATCAAACAGCAGCCGAGAAAGCTGGCGGATGACGTCACTCAGGCACTCTCTCTTACAATGACAGTCCATGGCAAGAAACCTCGAGGTTCGACACACCACTATCAACCAATACATTTTCCTTTATTCCGAGAGAGCCCTTCTACTCAGTTCCTTCAGTAACACATTTGTAGTCTGTTCGATATATCCACCGAGATTGCCCCTTCAGTCTCAGAGCCGTGGAGTGGTCAGTAACACCTAATATGCTCCTCTCCACTGAGTTCTGAGTTTCCCTCAATCCCAGTTCTTGATCAGGTCAAAATTTCCAGGTTCTTGGGTGGGATAGTCACTCCTCTCTGCGTGGTAGTTCTCTTCCTTGTAAGCCAATCGTACCTGTGAATGGAATGCTTGGAAAAGTTTGTTTAGTTGGCATATGCATTTCCCCATCTCTTCCCCTAGGGTATGCATATCCAATTTACCTGGTAGACTTTCTGAGAACAATGGTGGACAAGGTCTTGGTCCACAGGGTGTCCTCATGGGCCGTCCATAAATGATTTCAGCTGGTGACAACACTGTTTTCCCCTGTGGGGTGACCCTCATGTGGAATAGGTCTAACAGTAGGACCTTCAACCAAGTGAGTCCAGTCTCCGCTGTTAGTTTGGCCAACTTACTCTTCAGAGCGCCATTGACACTTTACAATAAGCCAGCGGCCCGTGGGTGGTGTACAGAGTGGAATTGTTGCTTGATAGCTAATTTGTTACACACCCCTTCGCTTGCTTTCGCCACGAAGTGTGGGCGATTGTCAGAGCTCAGCATCTCTGGCAGGCCGTACCTGGGAATTATATCCCGTAATAATACCTTCACAACAGTCATAACAGTATTATTGGTAGTTGGAATAGCTTCAATCCATCTATTAAATACTTCTGTAATAACTAAGCAGTATCTATAGCAATGTATTCTAGGCAATTCAGTAACATCAACTTGTAGACACAAAAATGGTCAAGGGAGTCGTACCCGGTGTGCAGGGTGCAGGTTAGCAACCATTCCCTCCTTTTCCGGGTGTGTACATAATTGACCAATATAGGTAAAAACTGTGTAGGAACACAAACCTGTCCCACTGTGGTGTTCCAAAAACCTGGGTCGGGGTCTTTCTGGCACCCCATCTGGGACCACAGCTTGCACTCCTCCTCACAGGTGTCCCCCTAAGAAGTACGTAACTCTCGCATGTCTGGCAAACTTGTTCTGCCTGAGTCATGGAGGATTGCTTGATGGGAACCCGAGGAGACTACAACTATCGAGGATTGTGCAGCACTTTTTGCTGTCTAATCTGCTAAAGCATTGGGTTTAGTGACCTGTTTGGACATGCGGGTGTGGGCCGCACATTAATAATGGCCAGAACTCAAGGTAGCTGTGGAGCAGTGAGTAAGTTGTTTACAAAGGTGGCATTACTAATGGGGTGGCCAGAGGAAGTCAGGAATCCCCATGTTCCCAGAGAGCCCCGTAGTCATGTACAACTCCAAATGCATAACGGGAGTCCGTGTAATTGTTCTCACTTTTATCTGTTGCTCGGATACAGGCACAAGTCAGAGCAAACAGCTCAGGCTTCTGGATGAGACAGCTGCTTCAAAAGAATCCCGCTCAATTACTTCACTGTCAGTTACTATCGCATCACCAGAATATTGTTTCCCTGCTGGATCGACAAAAGGGCTTCCATTCTCATAAAACATTGCCTCGGGCTTGAGGGGATATAGCAGAATGGATGGGAATCTCTGTCCTCTTTTCATGGTGATCCAGATGGGGGGCAGTTTTAGAAATTAACAAGCAAGGCCAATTTCATGGCCTGAAATTGCGCAAAGATGGGGTACAGCCTCTTGGGTTCGGTCAATATTAAAAGAGAGTCTTACCAGATGTCCTGTCTTCACCTGAGTCCTTCCAGTATCAGAGTTGGCTTGCGGCCAAGTCTGGCCAGCCTCCCTCGGTGCTGGAGGCTTGTTTCATCAGGGTGTAGGCAAGGAACCCTAGGCTCTTTGGCTTGAACCCAAGGCAAACCCTCACGGTGTATGGGGAACCACCTGTCCTGTTTGTCACCAAAGGAAATCCGGAACTTCGGCCAGTAGTACACTGTTCTCTCTTCCTTTAACTGCTCTAATGTGACTGGGAACTTTGTCCCTAGAGGGGTGCATAATACTGGCTTTTCTCAATCCCCCTGGAATTCCACCTGCAGTGGCTGTGTATGTGAATACGTGCGTTCCGTGCCTTCGAACCCAGACAGAGTGATTGTAGTGTTTCATAGCTGGAATCCATTTTCCGATATTACTTCCTGATTGAGAGTGGCTGTGGTTGCCGGCATATCAATCATAAACGGAATTGGAATTCCAGCAACTTGCAATGTTCCGTTGGGCTCTTCCTGAGGGATGGTACTCACGGCAGGAAGCATCCTAGCTTGTTAATTTGAAAACGGGTTGTTGTCCCCACCTGTCTCTTGGTAGGTTTTTCTTCCCATTTCTGATCCCCAGATATCGCCCTCTTGTGTCCTTCTTCCCACTGAACATCTTCACCGTTAATATTAGTTCCCTTCAGGGTTGATTGGGATTTGAAAGTCAGGTCCCAACAATATGTTAAAGCTCGTCACATTCGATTTTGGTCATTGTCAGGCCATCCATGTTATTTGTTTTAATCATGTTGGCTAACTTAGTTGGTAAGTATTGGAGCAGTAGGGAGTTAAACTGGGGGGACAGATTCCCGCCTTTAAAGGCTTGGTCAGAAGTTTTTCAGTCCTCAGATGGAATCAGCAATCAAATGGCTGAGCATGGTGCGATGAATGTGCTGAACTGTGTATATCACAAAGCAAGAAGCATCGTAGGAAAGCCAGATGAGCTCAGGGCAGGGAATTAAGATATTGTAGCCATGATTGGGACTTTGTTGCACCCAATAGTCTGAGGGATTTAGAGGAACAAGATTTAGAGAGATTGCAGACCATGACAAGAAACAAAGGTTGATGCAGTAAGTGATTTTAACTTTCCATATATTGACTAGGACTCCCATAATGTAAAAGGACTAGATGGAGTAAAGTTTGTCAAATGTGCCCTTAATCAGTGCGTAGGATTCCCAACATAGAAGTGTGCAATAAGCTGTTAGGAAATGATCCAGGGCTGATGACAGAAATTAGTGATCGTAATGCCATGAGATTCAAAAGTAAATATGGAAAAAGAGAGGTTTGGACCATGGATTGATGTTCTAAATTGGAGAAAGGTCAATTTTGATGGTATCAGAAAGGATCTGATAAGTGTGGTTTGTGACTGGCTGTTTTCTGGCAAAGGAGTACTTCGTAAGTGTGAGGCCTTCAGAAGTGAAATTTTGAGGGTGTTGAGTTTGTATGTGTCTGTCAAAATAAAAGTTGAAAGGTAACTGATGCAGGGAACCTTGGTTTTCAAGAGATATTGAGGCCACGGATATTTTATTCTTCTGAATGCCTCAGACTGTTGGGTGCTACCAAGACTCATTAATGACTACAAATCATAAATCCATGCGAGCTCATCTGACTTTTTTTTTAGTCATCTTCTGTTGGTTTCTAAAAGCTTCCCAATAGTTTTTGCTCTTGGTTGTTTGCTCTCTCTTTGGTTTTTATGTTGCTTTGGCTTCTCATTTTAGCCATGGTTGTGTTCTCCTGCCTTTCCTATGCTTCCACTTCATTGGGCTGCATCGATCACTCAGCTGCCGAATTGCTCCCAGAAACTCCAGCCATTGCTGCTCTGTTGTCACTGCTACCTTTCCCCTTACAAGTTTGGCTAGCTTCTCTGTCATAGAAACATGGAGAAGTTCAGTAGAGAAACAGGCTATTTGGCCCACCTATTCAATGCCGAGAACACATTTAAGCTGTCTAATTCAACTACCTACACTGGGACAATCACCCTTTATGCCCCTACCATCCAAGTACCTATCAAACTTCTCTTATTGTTGAAACCGGGCTTATATTCACCACTTTTGCTGGCATCTCATTCCACACTCTCACGACCATTTCATTAGAGAGCTTTCCCAAATGGTTCCATTAAATTTTCACCTTCCCCACTTACCCATGACCTCTGGTTGTCATCCTACCCAACCTCAGCGGAAAAAGCTGTTTGCATTTACCCTATCATAATTCTAACAGATCCTCAAAGCAAACTTACTTTCTAATGCTCAGAGCCTTTTTTAGGTTTATAAAGTGATGAAGGGCATTGATCGTGTGGATAGTCAGAGGTTTTTCCCCCAGGGTTGAAATGGCTAACACGAGAGGGCATAGCTTTAAGGTGCTTGGAAATAGCTACCGAGGGGATGGCAAGGGTAAGTTTTTTACCTAGAAAATAGTGCGTGCGTGTAATCCACTGCCAGCAGCGGTGGTTCAGGCAGATACAATAGGGTGTTTTAACAGCCTCTTAGATAGGCACATGGAGCTTAGAAAAATAGAGGGCTATTTGCTAGGGAAATTCTAGGCAGTTTCTAGAGTAAGTTACGTGGTTGGCCAGATCCTTGTGTCTTAATTCCAGGTGTTGATCCATGCCCTGAACACATCCACCTTTCCTATCATGCACCTTGCATTGAGATATACAGGGCTCAGCATATTCACTGCATCATGCTCAACGTTTTTCATTCCTGACTTTGTCCGAGGTCTGAACAACACCTGTCTTCAAAACCCCTCCACTTTCTGTTCTGTTATTCAGGCATCCATTCCCCCTGCAACCTTAGTTTAACCCCACTTACCCCCACCCCCCAACATGCAGCTGTATCATCCCTTTGTTTTGATAGTGTTTTGATCACTCCCAGATCAATAAAAAGGAGGTGCATACAGGCAGATAGGAACAAATGGGCTACTTATGAGATACTGGAAATTCAAGTGAACACTGATGAAAGAAGGCATGGATTCTGCAGATATGTTAAGTGCAAAAAATTGCAAGGGAAAAAATTAATCCTTTGCAAGATCAGAATGGTAATCCATATGAGGAGACAAAATAGATGGGGGAGATTTTTTCTGCATTCGTATTTACTCAGGAGATTGACACAGAGTCTGTAGAAGTGAGGCAAAGTAGCATCAACTTCATGGACACTGTACAGATTACAGAGGTAATCTTGTTGCCGTATGAAGGAAAATTACCAGGAATATATCCCCAGTGCCTGACAAATTGTTCCCTCGGACCCTGTGGAAGACAAGTGCAGAAGTTGTAGGGGCCCAAGCACAGATATTTAAATCATCCTTAGTGACAGTTGAGGTACTGGAAGATTGGAGGACAGCCAATGTTGTTCTGCTGTTCAAGAAGGGCTCTAAAAATAAACTAAGAAATTGTACCTTGGTAAGCTTGACATCAGTAGGGGGAAAGTTATTCTAACATATGTGCAGGAACTGGATATATAAGTATTTGGATCGATGTGGACTGATTAAGGATGGATAGCATAGCTTTGTTCATGGTAGGTCATGTCTAACCAATCTTATAGCGTCTCGAGGAAGTTATCAGGGAAGTGGATGAAGGCAAGGCAGTGGATGTTGTCTACATGGACTTCGGCAAGGCACTTGACAAAGTCTTATATGGGAGGTTGGTCAAGAAGGTTCAGTCACTCAACATTCAAGATGAGATAGTAAATTGGATGAGACACTGTCTTTGGGAGAAGCCAGAGTATGGTAGCAGATGGTTACCTCTCTGACTGGAACCCTTTGACCAGTGGTGTGTCATAGGGATCAGTGCTGGATCTGATGTTGTTTGTCATCTATATCAGTAACCTGGATTACTGGATTACTGTGGTTAACTGCATCAGTAAATTTGTTGATGACAACAAGATTGGGGTGTAGTGGACAGCAAGGAAGATGATCATGGCTTATAGTGCGACCTGGACCAGCTGGAAAAATGGTTTGAGAAATGGAAAATGAAATTCAATGCAGACAAGAGTGAGGTGTTGTATTTGACTGGTTGGGCACTGAGGAGTGTTGTAGAAGAAAGGGACCTGGGAATACAAGTCCGTAATTCACTGAAAGTGGTGTCACAGTTATATAGAGATGGAAAGAAAGATTTCGGCCCATTGGCCTTCATGAACCAAAGCACTGTCAACAGTAAGTAGATGTTATGTTGACTTGTAGAAGGTATTGGTGAGGCCTAATTTGGAATATTTTGTGCTGTGTTGGTCACCTACCTACATGAAAGTTGTAAAAGAGGTTCGGAGAGTTCAGAGAAAATTCACAAGGATGTTGCCAGGTCTGGGCGACTTTGGTTACAAGGAAAGATTGAACAGGATAGGATTTTATTCCTTGGAATGTAGAAGATTGAGGGGAGATTTGATTGTGATAGAGGGGCATAGATAGACTAAATGCAAGCTGGCTTTTACCACGGAGATGGTGTGCGACTACAACCAGAAGCCATGGGTTAAGGGTGAAAGGTGAAATGTTAAGGGGAAATGTGAGGGGAAACTTCTTCTCACAGATGGTTATCTGGGTGTGGAATGAGCAGCCAACACAAGTGGAGAATTCGAGCTGAATTTCAACATTTAAGGAGGTTTGTGTAGGTACCTGAATGGTAGGGTTGTGGGAGTGGGCAGTTTAAATAGTTTAGCACAAACTAGATTGTCCAAAGGGCCTGTTTCTGTGTTGGTACTTTTCTGCAAGGGCCTGAAATAATTCAAAGATTCACTCTGTGTCCATTGAACAGCTGTGTGGACCAACTATTCATCTCAGCAGGAAATTTTTATAAGGCATTAAAACTGTGGCACTTTAAGTTAATAATACATATGGGAAAATTCCAGCTGCCCATTAAGAAAGACTATTTGTGTGAGAATGTTTCAGTTACTGTGTGGCCAGGCACCCATGCAGCTCAGCAGGAACAGGGAATAATACCAATGGACTGAGCCAGGTCACAGATTTGAGATGGCAGAAATGCCCCATTCCTATAGAAACAAGAAGAGCATCAGGGAATTGATGGTTATTCCAGATACCAGCACTGTGCCCAGTTAGAAGTTGATTTCTCTGTCCAACTTGGGTGGAACCTCACTATAACAGTGCGATGCTGGATCAAACCTTGGCAACTCTAGTAATCTCATCTGAAGTGTTGTCCTACTCCCGTTGATGTATTTTGTAAATCTTTTTACAAGTTAAAAACAAGAAGGAATTTGTCTCCCAGAAGCTCAAACATGGCACAACAGTTTTGCTGTCTCTGTCTAGATATTTAAGAGGTGAAGCAAGGGATTCAATCAACCTTCCTATCTAATTAGACTACGGGGCAGGATTCACTCAGTCATTTGACCAACTGGCACCTCCGTTATTTTACACAGGGGAGAGCCCATTCTTCTGCTCAGGCTGTGGGAATGGATTCAGTCAGTCATCTCAACTGAAGGTACATCAGTAAGTTCACATTGGGCAAGGTCATTCACCTGTTCTGTGTGTAAAAAAGTATTTAGTCTGTCATCCCACCTGTGGACCCACCAGTCAGAAGCTGGTCATCTGCTGAATTTCTGGGGAAGAATTCACTCGGTCATCTGACCTAATGGCTCACCAGTCAGTTCACACAAGGGAGAAGCCATTCACCTGCTCGGACTGCGGTAAGGGATTTACTCGGTCATCTGTCCTAAAGGTACACCAGCGAGTTCACACTGGGGAGAAGCCATTCACCTGCTCAGTCTGTGGGAAGGGATTCACTCGGTCATCCTACCTGCAGAATCATAAGCAAGTTCACACTGGGGAGAAGCCATTCATCTGCCTAAAATGCGGGAAAAAATTCATTTCGTCATCCAGCCTGCTGAGTCATCAGCAAGTTCACACTGGAGAGAAACCGTTCAGCTGCTCAGAATGTGGGAAGGGATTCACTCATTCATCCACCCTACAGAGACACCAGCAAGCTCACACTGGAGAGAAGTCGTTCACCTGCTCAGTCTGTGGGAAGGAATTCACTCGGTTATCCAACCTGCAGAGTCATCAGCGAGTTCACACTGGAGAGAGGCCATTCACCTGCTCAGAATGCGGGAAGGGATTCACTTTCTCATCGACACTTAAGGTACACCAGCGAGTTCACACCAGGGAGAAACCGTTCACCTGCTCAGACTGTGGGAAGAGATTCACTTTCTCATCTAACCTGAAGGTACATCAGGTGGTTCACACTGGGGAGTGGCCGTTCACCTGTTCAGTCTGTGGGAAGGGATTCATTAACTCAACTGAACTGATAGTTCATCAGCGAGTTCACACTGGAGAGAGGCCATTCACCTGCTCAGACTGTGGGAAGGGATTCATTAACTCAACTGAACTGATAGTACATCAGCGAGTTCACACTGGGGAGAGGCTGTTTACCTGCTCAGACTGTGGGAAGGGATTCACTTCCTCATCTAACCTGATGGCACACCAGCGAATTCACACCGGGGAGCGGCCGTTCACTTGCTCGAACTGTGGGATGAGATTCGCACGGTTATTCACCCTACAGTGTCACCAGCGAGTTCACACTGGGGAGAAGCCATTCACCTGCTCAGACTGTGGGAAGAGATTCACTCAGTCATCTGACCTAAAGGCTCACCAGCGATTTCACACCAAGGAGTGTCCATTCACCTGCTCGGACTGTGGGAAGGGATTCACTTTGGAATCGACTCTAGTGAAACACCAGCGAGTTCACACTGGGAAGAAGCCGTTCACTTGCTCAGTCTGTGGGAAGGGATTCACTTTGGAATCGACTCTAGTGAAACACCAGCGAGTTCACACTGGGGAGAAGCCATTCACTTGCTCAGTCTGTGGGAAGGGATTCGCTCAGTCAAGTAACCTGCGGAGTCATCAGCAACTTCACACTGGGGAGAAGCCATTCACTTGCTCAGAATGTGGTAAGGGATTCACTATGTCATCTCACCTACTGATACACCAGCGAGTTCACACTGGGGAGAAGCTATTCACTTGCTCAGAATGTGGTAAGGGATTCACTATGTCATCTCACCTACTGATACACCAGCGAGTTCACACTGGGGAGAAGCCATTCACTTGCTCAGAATGTGGTAAGGGATTCACTATGTCATCTCACCTACTGATACACCAGCGAGTTCACACTGGGGAGAAGCCATTCACTTGCTCAGAATGTGGTAAGGGATTCACTATGTCATCTCACCTACTGATACACCAGCGAGTTCACACTGGGGAGAAGCCGTTCATCTGCTCAGACTGTGGGAAGGGATTCACTTGCTCATCCCAACTGAAGGTACATCAGCGAGTTCACACTGGGGAGAGGCCGTTCACTTGCTCAGAATGTGGGAAGGGATTCACTTGCTCATCCCAACTGAAGGTACATCAGCGAGTTCACACTGGGGAGAAGCCATTCAGCTGCTCAGAATGTGGGAAGGGATTCAGTCGGTCATCCAGCCTACAGAGACATCAGCGAGTTCACACCGGGGAGAAGCCATTCACCTGCTCAGAGTGTGGGCAGGGATTCACACTGTCATCCCACCTACTGAGACATCAGCGAGTTCACACTGGGGAGAAGTCGTTCACCTGCTTAGACTGTGGGAAGGGTTTCACTTGGATATCCAACCTGCAGAGTCATCAGCGAGTTCACACTGGGGTGAAGCCATTCACCTGCTCAGAATGCGGGAAGGCATTCACTCGGTCATCCCACCTACTGAGACATCAGCGAGTTCACACTCAGGAGAAGCCATTCATCTGCTCAGAATGAGGGAAGAGATTCACTGATTCATCCACCCTACAGAGACACCAGAAAGTTCACACTGGGAAGAAGCCATTCACCTGCTCAGTCTGTGGGAAGGGATTCGCTCAGTCCTCCACCCTACAGAAACACCAGTCAGTTCACACATTCTGAGCTATTCACCTGCTCAGAATGTTGGAAAGGATTCATTCAGTCATCCCAACTACTGGCACACCAGTCAGTTCTCATTGTTATTAATCCCTTGCTTTTGCTTGCTGAGGACATTCATTTTAAGAGAGAGAGTGATTAAGAAGGCAAATCAGTCTGGCTTGCAGCTTGTTTACATCACTCACAGCTTGTTTAGTTTTAACCGAGGACTCAGACACTCAGAGTCAGACGGAGATAAAGGAGGGAAAATGGAAGGATCGAAACCAGGGAACTAGTGGCCAAGAGTCACTGTTTAGAGCTTTCCTATGCCCACAAGTGTGGGTTAAGTATTGATTCACCATGCATCGAATGTGTGGTTGTCACCTTGTTTGATCCATAGGTGTGGATCGGATTTAAGGTATCCTGTTAAGACTACTTTTGTGTTAACGCTTGGCGGGGTGTGGTGTGATAATACACTTGAAGATGATACCCCTTGTGACAAGTCACTTTCGGTGATAATTCGTATGTGGATTTGGAACGATGAAGCATAAAATCTACAGCAACTGTTCTCTCATTTTACTACAATGGAACCTTTGGAATTCAACGTAATTGCCTTCTCTCGACATTTACCCTGGATTACAAATATCTCTCTCTCGTTACCTATTCCGTGGATGAACTGAACTTCCATACTTTACCATCTCAAGACTCTCAAGCCTTGTTTCCCCCAAGCTCAATAGTTTGGGAGTTATATTTTGTTACGCCCCAACCTCTGAGGGGCCGAAGGGTACAAAGTAGCCCCCTGCTTTTTGAGAATCGCAAGATCGCTATGAATTCAGGTCAGGAGACCCAGGAAATGAGAAAAAGACACGCAGAATCCACATGGGGTTTGGAATGTCCCAGCCCCTCAGCGATACAAAGCCACGGGAAATGGTCATTGTCACTTGGAGATGGAATAGTGTATTGAGTTCCGTACTATTTATTTGAAGCCCTCAGGGAATGAGCCGAGGGGGCTGGCTGAGGGATTGCATCATTCCAACCTGATTGACATCTGAGAACCTGTGAGTAACAATAAAAGAGGGTCTGGGGAACAACCGCTTTAGATGCACTAGGGAAACGATAGAAATCCCGTCTGTCCATCCTTGCCCGGATGACGAGTTTTCCACGGAACGGCTTAGCTAAAGGACCAACTACAAAAACGGAACTCTCGAAGGATTGACATCATAAAAAGGAAAGCCGGCAAGTTTGAAACATCTCTCTCTCTCTCCTGACTCCAACAAAAGGCTGCAGCCTGCAGGAACTTGAGTGACTTTTATATTTCCATCGGACAATACATTATCTCCTAGACAACGATAGAGTTTTTTTCTTATTGATTATTATTATACCCGTGCTTTTAGATTTAGTATTGACGACATATATTATCTGTATGTTTGCATTGAAATTATTTTTGTGTATTTTTTTCAATAAATACTGTTAAAATAGTGCCATCAGACTTCAACGGACCTCTCTATCTTTGCTGGTAAGTAACCCAGTTATGGGGTACGTAACAACTTGGGGTTCTCGTCTTGAGATTTGACATCAAATTGGGAGGCCAGTGAATCGGGAAAAGGAGTCCAAACTTGCATCTAGCCAGACGGGAAACCAGCAAAGATGGACGTGTATGAATTTATAGAAAACCCGACTCTGGAACCGCTAGAGGCGGCCACCAAATCGGACTTGATAAATATGGCGAAGGGGCTAAACCTCGCAGAGGTGAGGTTGTCAATGAAAAAGCGAGAGGTGCGAATGGCCATAACTCAGTATTATATTGTGAAGAATGTGTTTGCAGCTGAGGTATTGGAAAATATCCCTGAAAAGGTACCAGCTAGTGGGACGGCTCAATTAGAGTTTGAGAAATTGAGGTTGGAATATGAAATTAAATTAAAGCAGCTGGAAGCAGCTGAGAAGGAGAAAGGCAGAGCTGAGAAGGAGAAAGAAAGAGCCGACAAACAAAGGGGGCACGCGCTCAAGGTAAAGGAGTTAGAGGTGAAAAAAGAGCAGGACAGAGCTGAGAAGCAAAGAGAGCATGAAATTCAGTTAAAACAGCTGGAGGCAGCTGAAAAGGAAAAGGAGAGAGCCGAGAAGGTGTGAGAGTATGAGGAGGCAGAGAAAGAGGCAAAATGACTTGGATATGGAAAAGTTAAGGCAAGAGCGAAGAGCTCAAGGGTCAGACCGAGAGGAGCGGTTTAATGTTAGTCGGGAGTTGAGGTTAGTACCTTCATTCGAGGAGAGGGATGTTGAAAGTTATTTCTTGCTTTTTGAAAAGGTGGCAGTGAATCGGAAGTGGCCCAAAGAGCAGTGGGTGGCGTTGTTACAAAGTGTGTTAAAAGGGAAAGCACAAAGGGCGTTGTCTATGGAGGAGGACGAGGCAGAGAATTATGACTAAGTAAAAGCGGCCATTCTGCAGACTTACGAATTGGTACCTGAAGCGTATAGACAAAAGTTCAGAAATCTAAAGGAAGGGTGGAATCAGATGTATACCGAGTTTACCTATGAGAAGGGTGTGCTCTTGGATTGATGGTGTACAGCAGAAATAGTGGAAGAGGATTTCTGGCGTCTCGGGGAGGTAATTCTGATTGAGGAATTTAAAAGTGGTGTTTCGGAGGATATCCGGATGTATTTGAATGAGAAGCCTAATAAGTCCATCTCCAAATTTGCTAGGTTCGCAGATGAATATGCCCTAACCCACAAGACAAAGTTTACCTCGAATAAAAGTTCCCAGAGAGATCGTGGGAACGATAGAGAAAGCCTGAGGCTGAGGCAGAGGTCCCGCCGGCAGTCACTGGTAAGATTGGGGAGGAGAGGCAAAACAGCCAGAGATTTCCATGATTGACCTATTTTATTTGTGGAAAGGGGGGACATATTACATCTAGGTGCTTTGCTCCGAGGAAGGAGACAGGAAAGGGGAAAGCAGCAGTCCCTATTGGATGTGCCGTGATAATCAGTAAATCGACAAGAGAGCCCTGGGTAGACAGAGTACGAGAAGGGTCTGAGACTTGTATGTCAAATGGAACCGGGTCTGTGAGAGAGGGACACCCACCAGTTCCCTTGCGAATCTGGAGAGAGACAGTGGCTGAACTATCATTGAGTAGCCATAAGGTACTGGATTTTGGTCGCAAGATGGGAATGGTAGCTGTGAAAGGAATAGGAAAAGGGAAGGAAATGGTGCCCTTGCATAGGTTCATTATGAATTGTGAGCTAGTCTCTGGACCAGTTGAAATGGGTGTGCGATCAGAATTCCCGAGAACTGACGCGGACGTCCTTCTGGGTAATGATTTCGCCGGTGGTAGTGTTTGGTCAGCAATGAAGCTGACAAGACAGCCGGTGGAGACCCCGCCCCAGATTCCAAGATCTATCCCGCATACGCGATCACTCGCAGCATGTCGAGAAAGGCAGCTGAGAACGAGAGCACTTTAAATCCGGCCAGTGTCGTGTTGGCCGAGACGTTATTCCCAACCCTGTACCACGAGGGTTTAGACGGTGGTAAAACTAAGAGTAGTAAAGTGAAAGAGAGTAAGGGAGAGGAGGTAGACCTGCCCTTAGCGAGGAGAAAAGTTCTAGAGGCACGAAATAAAGATGAGAAACAGACAGAGCTGTTAAAAGGTCTAGGGTTGGACATGGATGATCTGTCCGGTTTGGCAGAACTGTTTGAAGAAGTGGAAAATTCTAACGGTGTTCCCGATGATGAAATGAGGGCAGTCCTAGATGAAAAGGGTACCCTTACCTTGAAGAAGTCTGCTGAGTTGGCAGATGAGGTTGTTTCAACCCGTGGGGTTGAGTTTACTCCGGAAGGGAATTGCCCAGAGAGTAGCTGGGAGGAACAGGGGAATTTAGGATTTGGTCCGGGTACGCGTATTGAAAGCCTGGAAGAGGCAAATGTCTCGTTTCTGTGTGTCCAAGATGTGGATGCACGTTGTACTGAACCTAGTAATGGAGTTCAGAAAAAGTCTGAGGTATTTGATTCGGTTGAAAAGGAATGCAGTTCTTGTGGGTCAGATGGACTTGGTTCAGTGAATAAAGGGTTAACCTTGATAATAGTGGGAAGTGAGAGTTCCCAGGTGTTTGTGCTCGAAGGTGTGTTACAAGTTAATGAGGAGATCAAAGGTGGTGAGTTGAATATTATTATTGAATGAAAAGGGAAATGTGTAGTTCCCAAATTGAATGAAGAGAATTTAAAGGCTGTACTGATATCAGAAGCAGCAACCAAGCTACAGAAACAATGGCTTGGTACCACAAAGCCTGTGAATCAATTACAGGTTGAGTTGGAAGGTAAAGGAGCCCCACACTCTATTGTTATTCCAGAGTGTGGTGTGAAAAGGCAGAAATTGAAATGTTGTTTGAGCAAAGAGTTTAAACTGAAAACTAATAGCCTGAAGGGTCCTGAAGAGGAAACTAGCAACTTGCGTAAAATTAAAGCATTGGGTGGAAATTCGGAAGATGGTCTAAGATTGGAACACATTGTTGATAAAATAGCTCCTATGAAAGGAGCGGGCGAAAGCCTATTTCGACAGGGTGCCCAAGATCACCACGAGGGAATTAACCGGAGAAGAGGCGAGGGTTAATGGGGACACCATTTTTAAATAGCAGAAGCCGGTTTTAAGGGATTTCGCCAAAGTATGTGAATAATAAAGACAACCCCCATGGAAGCTTGACTGTTAATTTTGATAGTAACATAAAGATTAGTATTTTGCATGAACTTTTGTCGTACACACATAAGCTAAGATCACAACTCTTTAGTTTTGTTTGCTGAAGGAAATAAATAAAAATAGGTGGTGTAGCGTTCTCCTTCGGGTGTAACGGAACGCCGAATTCAACGTCGAGATAAACCACAGTCAATGAAAACAGTTTGCAGTAAGATTAACCATTTACTGTTCACGCTTCACAGTAACATATGGTGAAAAAGCGTTGCTCTCACTGTGATTTCTAATGCCTGCAAAACAACTTCTGCTCAGGTGTGCCTCGTGGTGAGCCCCCACACTCGCGTTAATTTCAAACCGGTACTTTCCCACAAGACGCGGCGAAACCGGATGTGACGTCATCGCATGCCGATATATTTTACATGCAATGAATATACTTTAAACACTTCTAATTCTAACTAGAAAATACTATCGAATGAATTACTAAGCGAAAATACGATAAACTAAATAACTGTCGTAAAGACAGCACACTCCCCGCTTGACCTTCGTAAGGTCATAATGAACAGAGTACAAAACTTAGTCTCTTAATCAGTCATTGGGTAGAAGTAGAATAACTTCTGTAACTGGCCTTTGGTAAATTTTCACATCGCCTTGGTCGGTAGTCTTCAATTCGATCTTCCTGACATGTCCATCCCCGCTAGGGAATGTAGCAGTGATTCTGGCCATTGGCCAGCTGTTGCGGGCGATTTGCTTGTCCCTGAGCAGGACTAAGTCTCCAACTTGAAGATTCCTGCGGGGTTCTGTCCACTTTTGTCTCTGTTGCAACAAAGGTAGATATTCCTGTCTCCAGCGAGACCAGAACTGATTTGCCAGAGCCTGGACTTGTCTCCATTGCTTTGTGTACAAATCCTTGTCTGAGAAGTCTCCTGGTGGAGGAGGTGCTCCTGCCTTCTGTGTAAGGAGCATTGATGGCGAAAGTATGAAGGGGTTTTCTTGGTCAGAGGACACAGGCAGGAGTGGTCGTGCATTTATAATGGCTGTGACCTTCTGCCATTAGGGTGCACAGTACCTCGTGGGTCAATCGGGTGCGTTGCTGCATCTCAGGTTTCCTTTTCCGGGTTTTCCGTAAGGACGTGAACCGTTTGACTGCCTGCTCTTTGTTATCTGGTGAGCGTTGGCGTGGTTCTCTGAAAGGCAATGGGGCAACCCCATTATTTGCTTCATCTCTGAAGACCTTGGTGTCCTTTGTTTTTAAAGAAATGGCATCTTGAGCTGATTGTGCAAGTTTATTTCCGTGCTCGGTTTGAACAAAAACTGACTGACCTAGCATCTCGTCGTTAATGTCTTGTTGTGCTTCCTTAATGCACGGGACACTCGGGCAGGGTTGAAAGATTGAATGGCGGCCACCCTCTAGCACATTGGTCTTGAATGTGTTAACCATCGGTTTGTGTACGTCTTCAGGGCACACCCCTCCTATCACCACCCAGCCTAGATCCAAGCGTTGTGCAAAGGGGGCGTCGTGTGGTCCATTGACCTGCTGCCTAACCTTGTGTACCCAGATTACATCTCTTCCTAATAGCAGGAGTATTTCCGCTTTTGGATCCAGTTCTGGGATGTGTTTGGCGATGTGGTGGAGATGTGGCTGGTGTAGCGCCGCACTTGGTGTCAGGATCTCAGTGCAGTTATTCATGATTCCATCGCACTCTAAGAGCGGAGGGAGACAGATGACGACTTTACCATCCAGGGACTCGATCTGGATGCCTTCTGCCTTCCTTCCTTGGGTTTCCATGTTGCCTGAGCAAGTTTTGCGGTAGTATGGGAACTGCTCACTCTCAATGTTGAACAATTTAAAGAACTCTGGACTGACTAGTGAGCGATTGCTCTGATCGTCCAGAATCACATAGGCTTTGATGGCCTTGTCTTTGGCTCCTTTAGGGTACACCTTAGTGAGGCAGATCTTGGAACAAGAACGGCTTGACTGAGCTTGACCGCAAACTTCTGTACAGTTCGAGCTGACAACTGTTGTCCTGGGTTGGCCTCTCCCTCCCCGCCGTCCTGTTGTGGGGGTGAAGGAGCGTCGTCGGTTTGCGGTGGACAATTCTTGCTAGGGTCGTTGTTAGTTGTAAGGGCTTCAGTCTTGAGCACTGACACGGGTTTATCAATGTTGAAAACATTCGAAGAGGATCTACCTGGCTTGGTCTAAATCGTACTGCTTCCTGGACCCGTGAGGCTAGGGTCGTTTCGCATCTTCGCCTCCTTGCGCACAAACTTAAACGGAGGAAATCGACCACCGTGGCCTTCCTTGTACTCTGAGGCAACAGTCAGCCACCTGTCCTGCAGCCCAAATGGAAGTTTGTCCACGATTTGTCTAATCCCGGATGGAGTATCTAGGTATACTAGACCAGCTGAGTAGCCATCTTCTTTGGCGCCTTGGATCTCCATGAGTAAATCTCCGAATTCTCTTAACTTAAAGTGATCTTTGGCTGACACCTTAGGAAAGTTTTCCAGACGTCGATATAGCGCCGCTTCAATAATTTCGGGGGCCCCATATCTCTCCTGAAGTCTCTCCCACGCTTCGCTTAAGGCTAGCTCGGGTTTGTTGATGTACACTGAACGTATGCGTCTCACCTGGTCGCGTGATTCTTTCCCCAGCCATTTCGCCATAAGGTCCAACTTTTGGGTTACACTGAGCTGGACTCCGTCGATCGCGTTGGTGAATGTGGAGTACCATGCACGGTAATTTTCAGGTTTATCGTCAAACTGGTACAGTCCCGAAGTGACGAGATCCCGTCGTGCTAAATACTGCATCGTGGGATCGGCTGTAAGCGGCATGCGGGCTGGAGAAGTACGTTGGCGCCTATATGACTGAGAGCGTACGTTTCTTATGGAATTTGCCGTCCTGGATTCGACCTCCGCGTCTCTTCGCATCGAACTTTGTAAGTTTGGTGTCAAGAAGTATCGGTTGTCAGCTCTTTCATTCTTGACTTCATCACGGAGTCGCGAGGGTAAGTTTCCTTCCTCGTATGGATGTGATGCAATCGTGCCTCTCTGAGGTTCCTCGTAGCTGGGGAAGTTATCGAATACGTATGGAGAGGGGAGACGAGCCTGCCTGTCTATTTGAGATTATACATAGTCGCTTGTGCGTTCCAGTCTGGTCCTTCCTAAAGTAGATCTTACTTCGGTCAGATCATGCGTCCCTTCAGCTTCTTCTATGTACTCTGCTTCCGCCTTGGCAGCTTCTTCTTCTCTTTCTAGCTGCAGCACTTGCAACTCTGTCGATATTTTTGCCATTTCCAACTGGGTTTCGGCTTCTCTGGCGGCCCTTTCCTTCTGGATTTCGGCTTCTCTGGCGGCCGCTTCCCTTTCTCTGGCGGCCCTTTCCTTCTGGATTCTCGCCTGTGTTTCGGCTTCTCTGGCGGCCCTTTCCTTCTGGATTTCGGCTTCTCCGGCGGCCGCTTCACTTTGTCTGGCGGCCCTTTCCTTCTGGATTTCGGCTTCTCTGGCGGCCGCTTCACTTTGTCTGGCGGCCCTTTCCTTCTGGATTTTGGCTTCTCTGGCAGCCTTTTCCTTCTGGATTTCGGCTTCTCTGGTGGCCTGTTCCAATTTCAAAACTGCTTCTTCTCTGGCGTAACGCAGTCGCATCCTGGTGGCTTCTGCCTTGGCTCTTGCTTGGGTGGACTTACTTGATGCCGCTCTACTGTCCTTGTCGCTGGGCGCCATCGACTTGATGCTGGATCGAGCTGACATTGCAGCACTTGAAACACCTGATAATGCCGCTTTTTCACTGTAACGTTCTCCTTCGGGTGTAACGGAACGCCGAATTCAACGTCGAGATAAACCACAGTCAATGAAACCAGTTTGCAGTAAGATTAACCATTTACTGTTCACTCTTCACATTAACATATGGTGAAAAAGCGTTGCTCTCACTGTGATTTCTAATGCCTGCAAAACAACTTCTGCTCAGGTGTGCCTCGTGGTGAGCCCCCACCCTCGCGTTAATTTCAAACTGGTACTCTCCCACAAGACGCGGCGAAACCGGATGTGACGTCATCGCATGCCGATATATTTTACATGCAATTAATATACTTTAAACACTTCTAATTCTAACTAGAAAATACTATCGAATGAATTACTAAGCGAAAATACTATAAACTAAATAACTGTCGTAAAGACAACACAGGTGGTTATTAAATTGAAGTCTGATGCTACAAGACTTTAGTAAGTTATAAGACGTTGAGTTATTAAAGGAAGTGAAAATGTAATCGTTAACAGTTTAGATGCCGAATTGAATGTATAACCTTATTACTCTGTAATGCAAAAAAAAAGCTTTGTTAGATTCTAAAATCCTGTAAGACTCTGTATTACTAAAACGCTTTGAAACAAGGGGGTGTTACGCCTGTGCCCCAACTCTGAGCAGCAGAAGTGTACAAAGTAGCCCCCTCCTTTTTGAGAATCGCAGGATCGCTATTAATTCAGGTCAGGAGACCCAGGATATGAGAGAAAGACACGCAGAATCCACATGGGGTTTGGAATGTCCTAGCCCCGGGAAACGGCCAGTGTCTCTTGGAGACCTAACTGTGTATTCGGTACCGTACTATTTATTTGAAGCCCTCAGGGAATGAGCCGAGGGGGCTGGCTGAGGGATTGCATCATCCCAACCTGATTGACATCTGTGACCCCGTGAGTAAGGATAAAAGAGGGTCTGGGGAACAAACCCTTTAGACGCACCAAGAGAAACGATAGAAATCCCGTGACAGCGTTTAATAGTGACAGCCGGTGGTGACTCGTGTGTGTGTGTGTGTGTCCATCCTTGCCCGGATGACGAGTTTTCCACGGAACGGCTTAGCTAAAGGACCGACTTCAAAAACGGAACTCTCGAAGGATCGACATCATAAAAAGGAAAGCCGGCAAGTTTAAAACATCTCTCTCTCTCCTGACTCCCAACAAAAGGCTGCAGCCTGCATGAACTTGAATAAGTTTTACATTTGCATCGGACAATACATTATCCCCTACACAACAATAGAGTTATTTCTTATTGATTATTATTATACCCGCGCTTTTAGATTTAGTATTGACGACGTATATTATCTGTATATTTGCATTGATATTATTTTTGTGTATTTTTATCAATAAATACTGTTAAAAATAGTACCATCAGACTTCAACGGACCTCTATCTTTGCTGGTAAGTGACCCAGTTACGGGGTACGTAACAATTTACACACATAAATACACATAACACTGTTAACTTTTGTTTATCTTGCTTAAATTACTTTATTAAAAGTAGATACTAATAAAGATAGTGGTTTTAACATCAAAACTAGACTCCAGGAGTAGTCTATTGCTGCTGGTTCATTTCTAAAGCTTTAGTTTCTAAATTTTTGTTCGTAACAAAATTGGGGCCTGCATCTGGGATATGAACAAATTTGAGGGCGTGTTGATTAATTAATTATTGATTTCATTGGGGAAATCCCTTTTGATTTATTTGTGTGTGCAAAAACAGCAGCAATGGATGTTGATAAATGTCTGGAAGCACCAACTTCTGAGGCATTAGAGGACACCAGAAGGATCGTGTTGTTGTGTATTGTGAAAAGGTTTAAACTTGCTAAGGTGAAATTGACAATGAGAAAGGCACAGATGCAGAGGATTATAGCTGAACATTATGTATCTGAGGTGTGTTTAAAGTGGAGGAGTTGGAGGTGTTTCCTGAAAGTAAACCGAGTGAACTTGAGCTCCAGGACAAGTTAGAAAAATTAAAGATGGAGGCTGCGGAAAGGCAGAGGCAGTTTGAGGCTAGAGAGGCAGAAAAACAGGGAGGAAGCATAAAGACAGAGGGTGTTCGGCTGGAAAAGATAGACAGATTACAGCAAAGGGGTCCAGTGTTAGACTCCGGTGATAAGTTTGAGGACAGTCGGGAAGTTAAATTGGTACCTCCACTTGTCGAGGCAGAGGTTGATAAATACTTTCAGCATTTTGAGAAGATTGCTCATAGTTTAAAGTGGCCAGAAAAGGGTTGGCCTATTCTCTTACAATGTGTAATTAAGGGGAAGGCTCAGCAAGCATATTCTGCCTTGACAGTTGATGAAGCAGCTGATTATGACATAGTGAAACAGGGTGTGCTCAAAGCTTACGAGTTGGCCCCAGAATCATACAGGCAAAAGTTTAGAAATTCAAGGAAATCTGTGAACCAGACTTATATGGAATTTTCTTGTGAGAAGTTTGTGTTTTGGCTGGTGCACATATAAAAATATAAATGATGATTTTAACCGCTTGAAAGAGTTGGTTGTAATTGAAGAATTCAAAAGGTGTGTCCCTGATGACATAAAGACATATTTAGATGAAAAGGATGCTGCTACATTGCAGGAGTCTGCTAGATTAGCAGATGAGTTTGTTTTAACTTATAATATTAAATTTACCCAGAATAAGAGTTTCCAAAAGAGTAGCAGGGATCACCAGGGTAAACCAGAAATTAAAGCTGGGACTAGTGACACGAGTAAGGATGAAGGGAAGCAGCTGAAGGAGAAATATTCTGGTCTTACTTCTTACTATTGTAAGAAGCTGCTCATATGATGGCTAACTGTTCTATCCTGAATAAGAAAAAGAAAAAGGAGGCAGTCGCAAATGCCTGTGTTCAATATGTTGAAGCACCTATAAACCCACAGGGTTCTGAACATTCTGTTGAAGGTCAGTTAAGAACTGAGAGGTCTGACCGAGTTAAGAACGGATTCATCATTTTATGTCAGATGGGTTTGTATCTGAAGTAAAGGAACGGTCAACCCCTGTACCAGTGAAAATTCTTTGAGATACTGGGGCTTCTCAGTCACTTACATTAGACAGTGTTCTAACGTTTGGTGATGAGACTAACACTGGTGAGGTAAATCGTATTAAAGGCATTGGGAGCAGCATTTTATTAAAGGCATTGGGGCTTCTGTGCCATTGCACAAGGTAACTTTACAGTCACGTTTGGTTTCCAGACTTGTTAAGATTGGATTTTGCTCCAGTTTGCCGGTGGAAGATGTTACTTTGCTGTTAGGGAATGACCTGGCAGATGATACAGTTGTTCCTGCAGTGCAGTTGACAACTAAGCCAACCACTGATGACCGACAGATGGATTTTAACATTTATTCTTCCTGTGTAGTAACTCCCAAGTATGGCTAAAAAGTCTGCCGACACAGACGGTTCTGTGCAGCATGATTCTGATACCCATGATAGCCAAAATTGGGATTCAGGTAATGCTGACCTGTCGGACTTTTCTGCCTTCAGTGTTTCAACAGGATTCAGGTAGTAAGTCTGATGAGAAAGACTTATCCCTGTCTAGAAAGGAGTTTATAGCAGAACAGAACCGAGACCCTGAGATTGAAGTTTTAAAAGAAACCGCTCTCTCAGATGATGATAATAAGAAAATGCAAGTAAGGTATTATCTCAAGGATGGAGTGTTAATCAGGAAGTGGTGCCACCTGCTATACCTGTGAGTGAGGAATGGGCAATTGTTCACCAAGTTGTAGTTCCTAAAGTCCATAGGATAAAAATGTTAACTTTGGCCCACAGTATGCCCTTAGGTGGCCATTTTGGAGTGAATAAAACTGTAAACAGGATTATGAAGGAATTTTACGGCCCAATTTGAGGAAAGATGTTATGACCTTTTATCATACTTGTCAAGTTGTGGATAAGCCTAATCAGGTCACACCAATGGCCGCACTCCAGCCTATACCTGCATTCGGTGAACCCTTTTCCAGTTATAGTGGATTGTGTTGGCCCATTGCCAAAGACTAAAGCTGGCCATCAGTATTTGCTAACTATTATGAGTACCTCATCCAGATTCCCAGAGGCAATACCTCTCAGGAATATTAAAGCTCAAACTGTGACGAAGGCTCTTGCCAAGTTTTTTTTACTCTGTTTGGTTTGCCTAAAGCAATCCAGTCTGTTCAAGGAAGTAATTTTACATCTGGTTTATTCCAGCAGGTGGTTTATGAACTGGGAGCTGATTACATCATCTGTGTACCATCCGGAATCACAAGGGGCTTTAGATAGATTTCATTCCACCCTCAAAACAATGAATAGTACATACTTTGTTGAAAATGGAAAATAATGGGATGAAGGAATATAATTGCTTTTGTTCACAGTAAGAGAGTCAGTACAGGAATTAATGGGCTTTAGTCCATTTGAACTTGTACTTGGTCAGAGAGTGAGGGACCTTTGACCTTGTTAAAGGAACAGTGGATTGATGGGATATACATGTTAACTCGTTAGACTATGTTTTGAAGTTCAAAAACAAACTACACCAGTCCTGTAGCCTAGCAAGACAAAACTTATAGATTTCTCAAAGCAAAATGAAGTTTTGGTTTCATAAACAGACTTGTGAAAGAAAATACCAGGTGGGGGGTAAGGTGCTTGCTTTATTTCCACCGTGGATGAATCCACTTAAGGCGAAACTCAATGGACCGTATGAAATAGTCTCTCAAGTTAATGATGTGAATTATGTTAAGACACCCGACCGACGCAAACCAACACAGGAAGTACACATAAATATGATACAGACTTATTTTGACAAGCAGGCACCATCTGTGGGTGTTGTTGTCAAAACATATGAATCTGGCAACCCTGAGAATGAAACAATTGACCCATCTGAGACTTTTCAGAAGCCAAACATGGTCCCAGTTAGGCTAATGAACTCGGTTGTTCAAGAAAACATTGATAACAAGTTGGCTCATCTGCAGCCAAAACAACAACAACAGCTGAAGAAATTAATTCTGAAGTTTAAAGGTTTATTTCCCAATGTTCCCAAGCAAACCACGGTAGCAGTACACGACGTAGATTTCGGTCCAGCCAAACTGATTAAACAACACTCATATTGCACAAAGGTAGAAAAGTGTAAATTGGCTGAGCAAGAAATTGAATATATGCTGAACAATGGTATTATTAGGCCTGTGATTATGGACTGTGCCTCTAAGAACCATGTCTGTAAAACAGAGAGAGAGACGAGCACAAGCAGCTTGTTACAGAGACAGATAGAGCGGAGGGCCTGCATGATGGACAGCTGGTGTTCAGCACAATGGTATTTAAAGGAGTGTTGCTGTTTGTTTCATAGGACACGCAGACACACAAAGGCTAGTGGGAAGAGTTGTCACTGATGGTTTAAATGCCCTCGCGTGTGGGGTGGGGTTGAGGATCAGTTAAGATGAATCAGTCTGTGACTATTAATGCATGTAAGAGCGACCCTGTGAAATCTGCTAGAAACCCTTGCCTGGGTTGGTATATAGTCACTTGAAGACGGTGCTCTTAAGTTGGTCATGGTTGGCTAACTTGGAAGATTTGGAGGACATTGGAAGAGGGTCGACAACACCTGTTTGGATGCAAAATCTCTCACTCACTTCAATCCCGTGAACTGAACTGAATATCCTTACCACACCAGCGTAAGACTGTATCATTTACCAGCTAAGTTTGGGAAATATATCTTTACACCTAGATATACATAACACTGCTAGATTTTGCACTAATTATGGAAAGGTAAATACAGTAACAAAAACAGATGCATATCCTGTCCCTAGGTTGGATGATTACATTGATAAGGCTGGAAAAGCTAAATTTCTTACAAAGATTGATCTGTTGAAAGGGTATCGGTGTGTTCCATTGACCGACAGAGGTAGAGAAATTTCCGTGTTTGTGACACGTTCTGGGTTGTACGAATACAATGTTTTGCCGTTTGGAATGAAAAATGCTCTAGGAACATTCCAAAGAATGATTGATTCTGTAATTAGAGGGTTGGAACACACAGAGACCTGTACTAATGACGTGGTCACAGGGAGAGACACTTGGGATGACCGTATCTCTGCAGTAGAAAAGCTGTTTGACCGGCTTTCCCAGGCCAGCCTTACAGTTAACTCACCTAAGAGTGGATTTGGCTATGCCATTGTGACCTATCTTGGCAATGTCGTAGGTCAAAGCAAATTGGTTCCTGTTCAGGCAAAAGTGCAGGCAATTTTCTGAAGTTTCTATTCCGACTGGTAACAAGGCTTTTGGAAGGTTTCTGGGAATGGTTGGATATTATCGTAAGTTCTGTAAGAACTTTGCTGGTATCGCTCTTCCACTGACTAATCTCCTGAAGAAGGGTGGCAAGTTTGTTTGGACCGAGTCTTGTCAGGAGATTGATTGAAAATTATTATTTGAGATTAGGCCAGTCAATGTAGTGTCGTCAACAAATTTAATTCGCAGATTGGAGCTGTGAGTGGCGACACAAGTCGTGGGTGCACAAAGAGTAAAGGAGGGGGCCAGGGAGACAACCCTGTGGGGTAATTGTGCTGAGGGTCAGAGAGACAGAAGTGAGGGAGTCCACACTTAGCACCTGCCGGCGATCTGACAGGAAGACCAGGATCCAGCTGCACAAGGCAGGGTGAGGTCTCTGAGCTTCTTGTCGACACTTCGCGCCTTGGTATGGCTACTGCTCTGCCCATGACTGCAAGGAACTGCAGAGAGCTTTGGAGAGCAGAGAACATCAGAGATACAAGCCTCCCGTCCATTGACTCTTCCTACACTTCCCCTACCTCAGAAAAGCAGGCCATGTACTCAAAGATCCTCGCAACCTGGACATTCTTGCTCCAAACCTGCTCTCCCTTCAAGGAAGCTATACAAAAGCCTTAAAGCGCGTACCACCCGGCCCAAGGTCGGCTTCCTGTCTGTGGTTATAAGCCAAATGAACGATAAAATGGACTCGACCTCACAATGTAACACGACGTGACACTGCACCAGATGTCTATCTGCACTGCACTTTCTCTGCAGCCATAATGCTTTGTTACAGTTATTGTCGTCGTATATCAACTCAATATACTGTCGTAATGTATTGATCTGTGTGGATGGTACAGCAGGCAAGTTTTTCAGTCTAGCTCAGTACATGATGATAATAAACAATATCCCCATTTTAATTGTGTGGAAATATTAGACAGACTGAGCTTCTGCTTTGGAACCACAGAAGGAAACATAACAGTTGCCTTTTCTGAGGAATGCAAATAAATAGAAAAGGCTTCAACCTCACATTATAATCTGCGGTAACTGGGATCGTGACCGGTGGTGGGTCTCCCATATCAATATCAGAATCAGGTTTAATAGCACCGGCATATGTCATGAAATTTGTTGTCTCTGCGGCAGCAGTAGAACCTAATTCATAACAATAGATATTGACAATTGTGATTTAAAATAAGAATATACATATTAAATAGATAAATTATATAAGTAGTACAGAAAATGTAATAAACCTTTAATTGTGTGGAACTATTTGACTGACTGGGTTGTTGCTTTGGAAATTCTGGAGTGAAGCTTAGTTGAACTGTACACATTTATGAGAAGCTCAGATAAATCAAAAGGCGACATTCTCACATAAATGTGTCACACATCCAGAAGGCATCGGCTGCACTTCAGCAGGTAAAACAGTGGAATGAAACATGCTGAAAATATTGCAGAAAAAGAACATTGTCCACCCACAACGAGAGGACGTGACAGATCCGGATCTCACTGCCTTGTCTGAAAGGGTGAAAGATAAAACTACACGTACACGGAGAGCAGTGACCCGCTGATGCTGCATATCTGCAGAGAAACGTGAACAGGTATCGGGATCAGGTGATGGGTCTCTCACCTGAACTAGTGACTCTGCTCCTCACTCTCACATGCTGCCCGACCCATTGGCCGCATTTCCCACATTATTTCATATTTACACCAGATACATATTTAGTTTTTCCCTCCATGTCTTCCCCATCCCATTCCCTCCAACGCCGTGGTCACAAAGTCATGGGCTCGATTGACATCCCGGTACAACACACAAATCAGACCCAAACAGGAAGTGCGCAGGTTTCATTTAAATCAGTCTGTTCACATTCCGCCAGCCTCACTGGACAGGAACACTGAGACATCAAGTGAGAAACTGCAGGAGGAGGCCATTCAGCCCCTCTAATCATCAACATGATGGCGGCTGCTCTGCCCTCTCAGCCACATGTTTCTGCCCGATCCTCATTTGCTTGATCCCTTCGATCCCCACAAATCTGCCCGTCTCTGTTTTAAGAGAGGACGATCACTGAGTCCTCACCGCCCTCTGTGGTGGGGATTTACAGACATTTCCCCTCCGCTCAGTCTGGGACAGTCCATCCCCTTTTTCAATGACTGGGATCCCTGGTTCAACTGGTAATGATGTTGTGCATTTCAAAGTGTTCACCTCAGTCCTGGATTCTCTAAATGAAAGGGTTATCACATTTGGTCTTTCTCCATATGATAACCCACCACTCCAGGGATCAGTCTGGTGAATCTTCATTGCACTCTCTATAACAAATACGCTCTAACCTCTTTGTTAATCCTCTGTGGAATTAATTAATATCTTCTGCAGCCACGTGTTACCCCAAACACTCACCCCCCCCGTCACTATTTCCACCTTCCCACCTCCCCCCTCTCCTGGATCCACCTCCCACTCCCCAGCTCTTGCCCCATCCTCAACCCTCACCTCTTTTCTCTGACCATTTCCCGTCCACTCTCAGTCCAGAGGGAGGGTCCTGGCCCGAAGTGTCGACCGTCCTTCTCCTTATAGATGCTATCTTGCCTGCTGTGCCCCAGCAGCATTTTGTGTGTATTATCTGCAGACTTTGCCGCGTTTGTGATTTGCCTCTCCGTTGTCCCTCACGCCTCCGATCACAGTGGCGATGTGCAGACCTCCGGCCACCGGTGGTGCTGCGGAAAACCTCCTGTTAAACGCAAGCGCAGTGCCGACTGCGTCTGTTGTTGGGGGTTCTCCGGCTAGAGCGGGGGGTCAGTGGGGTCTGATCTCGGCGGGTTTCTGTAAATTGGGGGCCGCTTGCTTTGGGAAAGGGCCGGGCCCGGCTCTGCCGGACGGCTGGAGTAGGGGTACAATGCCAATCTTTTAGCTGTACGAGCGGTGATTGATTAGTTTGTGGCCTCTGTTAGAACGGCTAAAGTTATACAGCTCTCGGTACATGCACTTGCCGTTCAACTCTTTGAATGATTATACAGAAAGATTGAAGTTAGTAACTTTTGCAGTATTTCTGTTTCAGATAATGGAAAATTGCAAGTTTTTTTTAAATCGACCTTCCACCTAGGCCACGAATTTATCAATCACCCCTTGTAGTGTCACACCTAATTTGTGTACCTGCTCCTTTCATGTACTGGGTAACTTCCTTGCCCCATTCATGTGATGAGCAAGTACACAAATTGGGCTTTTTATAATGTCAAACTCTAAACAAATATGAAAGAAATATATATGAATTCCAGAGCTCCACAGAAATACGGTGATAGTTAAGCCATTAACAAGATTATAGCCAATCACTGTATTTCAGTATATAACTGGTACAATAATACATATAACACTTAATTTAATAATATGACAAAGTATTGCACATTTGCATCACTAATAATCATAAAATATAATTGTCAAGTAAGTGGAGTAACGTAGTCTGCTTAGAAGCCATAGGGTTATAAGTGAGAAAAAAATTACTTTTGTATTAGCAAGTAATTCACGGACCACCACAGTCACGGCTCCAGTATTTCACCAAAAACCATCAAATATCTTATCTTAATGTTATTAGTGGCATTTCCACCCCATCCACCAACCCCTATCCCCAACCCCCACTTCCGTAAAATTCCCTCAATTTAATATGCAGCCGCTGTTAAAATCCCCGTTTGTTTATTTTGACTTTTTTTTTACACAGGTGCTGGAGTGGTGAGATTCACGTGAGTAATCTCCGGTATGATCGGCTTTATGTATGAGGAGCATTTGATGGTTCTGGATGGGGCTGTGCTCAATGGAGTTCAGACGGGGGCGAAAGGGGAGGGGGTGGTTAAGTAAACCTACCGAATGCTGAGAAGCCTGGATACCGTGGACGTGGAGAGGATGTTTCCACGACAGCACAGTCTCAGAATAAAGATGCTTCCCTTCAAAACTGTGATGAGAAAATTTTTTTCAGCCAAAAGATGACTGATCTGTGGAATTTGATGCCGCAGAGGTCGGTTGAGGCTGCCTTTTGGGTATATTTATGGCAGAGATTAATATATTGATGATTGCTAAGTAGGTTCAGGGTTACAGAAGGAAGGCAGGAATATGGTGCTGGAATAAATCTCAGCCATGGTTGAGTGGTGGAGCAGACTCGATGGATCGAATCACCAAATTCTGTCCCTACATCTTAAATCTTACCATGACTGAATGATGACTCCTCCCTATCCCATATCAGGTTCTGTGACGTGTCAGGGACAATTACAGATTTGTTCACTGAGATCGTTTTATTTATCTTCAATGTTTAGATTTCAGAGAGCAGAAATATTTTGTTCTCCTTTGTATTGTTAACATGCTTCATTATCTGTGTTAAAGTTAGACCTGCGGTGAGAGATTTATTGGAAGAAAAGCCCACAACTGAAGCAAACCACGACTGAAGACGAGGGAACAGCAGCAAGTGAACCAGCCCGAGGACTGAGAGCACCGACTGGAGAGAAACCCTTCTGACTCAGGATTTCCATTGATTCAGTCAGGAGCAAGTCTGGTGAGTCTCATTTACTCAAACACTGGTCCTTTAGACATTACATGCAGTATATTCCGGAGTATAAGCCGACCCCCATTTTCAAGGTTAAAAAAGGGACTATTTCATGTTACCTTTGTATAAGCTGACCCCTTTTATAAAGATTTTTGATTTAACCAGAAACAATCACAAGATCTCACATGCCTGTACTCAGCTTTGCAGGATCCGGAACCTGAAAATTTTATGAACTGGTACCTGCTAAGAAAACAGGCTTACACATTGAAGAGCGTTATAAGCAAATTCTTAATAAATAAATCAGGGAGGAAAGTTTTGGATTAGGTCTCCAATGGTGAAGAAGCCTCTGAAATATTACTCCCGCAAAACCATTTAGCACCCATCGTAATCTTGTTAAAACATAACACGGGGTGGCGGGATCAGTACGTGCAATCAATATTGAGATTGCGACCGCCATGTACAAAAGATTAAAACAAATGCGATGTGATGCTGGCTTCAAGCTGAAGGTTGTTGATTTTGCTAAAGGAACGAATAATTCTGCAGCTGCTAAGAGGTTTAGTGTAAACGAGAGAGAGTGAGAGAGTGGAGAAAGGCAGAGGACACGCTGAGGGAAATGCCAAAGACGAAATGTGCAAACCGCAGGAAAACACGCCAGTGGCCAGAACTGGAAGAAAATGTTTTAGAGTGGGTGAATCACCAGCGATCATCCGGATACATTGTTACCAGAGAAATGATTCGAGTTCAGACGTTGAAATGGGCCGAAAACACCATGAGGTCAGTGAAAATTTCAAAGCTGCGCGAAGTTGGTGCACCCGATTTATGAATAGACGCGATCTTGTGTTGAGACAAAAAACAAAGATTGCTCAGAAAATTCCCGCGAGGTATTGTTGTTTACGTTCAAAATCGCTGCCGGTTGCTTGACGTGGGTTAAAGAGGTGTGGCGTCGACGTTCCGAAGGTTTCGGGAAGGAAAAGTCGCTGCTTGTCTGGGACGTGTTCAAAGCACACTTGTCAGGTGAGACAAAAGCAGCATCAAAAGCTGAAAACAGGGACATTGCAGTCATCCCCGGTGGTTTGATCTCCGTGCTCCAGCCACTAGATGTGAGTTTAAACAAACCAAAGAATTCATGCATTGAGAGTGGAACGAATTTAACTCAAAAACAACCAATAAATGCGACCTGTCTTCCCTGTATTCATTTTTCCAAAGTTGGCACCCTCTGGATAAGCCGACCCCTTAATTTTAGGACCAAATTCTCTGCTTATACTCTGGAATTTACAGTGTCTGCCCAGGAGTATCAGTTCAGTCTGTCAGACCCAGTTGCAATAATGTACTGTCAGTGCCCGAGCTCTTTAAAGTCACTCACATTCCCTCAGTGTTTGCTCATTTGAAGAACTTGCATCTTCTGAAGTAGCTTTTGGTCGGTTCTAAGTGTGGGGAGGGAAAGAGGGGTGTTTATATTTACTATCCTGCAAAAGGAGGTAATTGTTTACAATTACTTGCTGCAGACTCACTACCCATACCCTGTACATTCTCAACCAGATTATTGACATAGATGACAAGTAGCAATGGGTGTAACCCTGGGGAGCTCCAGGAGGCACGGGCCTTGACTCCAATAAACAGCCTCCCATCAACACCAACACGCAAAAAATGGTGGAACACAGCAGTCCAGGCAGCATCTATAAGGAGAAACACTGTAGACCTCTGGTGCTTCCCCCCTCCCCCTTTCTTTCTCCCGAGGTCTCCCGTCCCATGATCCTCTCCCTTCTCCAGCTCTGTATCACTTTCGCCAATCACCTTTCCAGCTCTTAGCTTTATCCCACCCCCTCTGGTCTTCTTCTATCATTTTGCATTCCCCCTCCCCCCAATACTTTCAAATCTCTTAGATTCTTTCCTTTCAGTTAGTCCTGACGAAGGATCTCGGCCCAAAACGTCGACAGTGCTTCTCCCTATAGATGCTGCCTGGACTGCTGTGTTCCACCAGAATTTTGAGTGTGGTGTTTGAATTTCCAGCATCTGCAGATTTCCTCGTGTTTGCTCCCATCATCACCATCTGCTTCCTACCATCGAGCTGTTCCCAGACTCTGGGCTCTGTGACAAACACAATGGTAGCAGCAAGATTCGACAGTGATTAATATAAAGAGAGATTTGTTGCTTCCTGAAAGCTGTCTGATGCAATGGACCAGATCCCTCCCTTGCTTACAACTAAATCTGCCCTAGGACGAAACCTCCCGGGTCATACTGTATCTGATAACCCACGTCCCCAACCTCGCTCCACCCCGTCGGTAGCCTCACAACTTTCCCACCACTTACCCCACACCCGTACATGTAGACCGATCACCGACATCCACTCTCACAGCTTGGGGAACCAGAATGAACTGATCCTACATTCCCGGCCCAGACGGTCCAGCCGCCTAGCTCGGTCCCGGCCCTTTCCCACTGCAACTGCCCTTCGATTTACACACCCCGAGATCAGCCCCTTCCTCATCGCCGCCCAACCAGGCTCAGAGGTCGTTAATAAGCCTCATGTGAGGCACTTTGTCTACCAATTCTCCTTTGTCCACCCTGCTTATTATTTCTCAAAGCATTCCACCAAGTTTATCAGACAACCCTTCGTTGCCTATTCCAATGGGGGTGACCCTGAGGCTGAGCCAGGATCCTCAAGTGTGGCACAAGGTCGGCCAAGTAGCAACAACCACTCCGACCCTCGTCCCTCCTCGAGAACCCGTCTGGTAGGGTGTGGTTCCATGCAGCTGCCCTGTTCTTTCTCCCGGCAGCCAGGGGTAGGCCCTATTTCCACAAACCCAATAAGCACCATTTAGTGGTCCAGGGGTATCATAGGCTTGACTCTTGGTACAGTTACTACTTCCCACTTGATAGGGTGCACTCTCATTCTGGTTCCACCAACAAGTAGTTCCAGCCACTGCTGGAGATGTAACTATTATCCCCGGCCATAGTTGGAGGGGTCTTGTGGAGGAGATCTACAACTCCAACCCTCAAAGCAACACCATCCCCAGTCTCATCTTCCAGACCTGGATATGGTGCCATTGACAATGCTACCATTACGGCTATCAGAAAACACCATCACTGAATTTACTGCGCTAGTATTCAGGGGCACCACTGACATAGTCTTACCCTGTTGGAGAATTCGGGCACATTCCCAATGTGCTCCCCGCTCATCTTGCTTAGCATAGGTGTGGCAGAGGGACAGGAAAGTGTTAAACTGGGGGTCTCCCGAGACAGGGGCTGGTTCCCTTAGGGTCATTAAAATCACCATTAACCAGTACATTTTCCCGTCCTTATCAGTTCTGCCAGTAACGTGTTTACAATCCGTTCGAAGTATCCGCCGGAGCTGCCCTTCCACCATCACTGCAGGAGGTGTTGTCAGTAGCACTTGGTACAGTCCTCTCCACCACGGTCCCAACTTCTTATCATCCCAGTTCTTGAGCAGGACAAAATCTCCAGGCTGGATGGTGAAGTAGTCACCTTTAGTTTAGGGTTCATCCTCTCGATAGGCCTTTCATACCTGTGAATGCAAGCTTTGGAGAGTGTTAGTTAATTTCCATAAGTATTTTCCCATCTCCTCCCCCAAGATATGCATACCCAATGTTGCAGGTAAGCTCTCAGGGAGGAGCGGCAGACAAGTTCGGGGTCCCCATGGGGTTCTCATGGGCTTCCTGTAGATGATTTCTGCCGGTGATAGCCCTGTCTTACTTGATGGCGTGATTCTCATATGGAATAGGACTAAGGGTAAAACCTTCAATCAGTTCAATCCAGTTTCTTGTGTAGGTTTTGCCAACTTACCTTTCAAAGTACCATTGGCTTGTTCCACTATGCCGCTGCGTTCAGATGATGGGTGCAGTGGAACTGCTGTTTTATAGCAAGTTCTTTACAGATTTCCTCATTTATTTTGGCCCATTGTCCTAGCTTATCACTTCTGGAAGTCCATAGTGTGGAGTTATTTAGCAATATTTTCACAACAGTCATCGTGGTATTATGAGTTGTAGGAACAGCTCAGCCTTCTGGGCGGAGACGGCCGCTTCAAAGGAGGCCTGCTCAATTACACTGGCATGCAAAAGTTTGGGCATCCCTGGTCAAAATTTCTGTTACTGTGAGTAGTTAAACGAGTAAAATTTGAACTGATTTCCAAAAATGGTGACACATTTCTTTAATATATTAAGCAAGAAAGCTTTTTCATTTCCATCTTTTACAGTTTCAAAATAACAAAAAAGGAAGAGGGCCAAAAGCAAAAGTTTGGGCACCTGCCTGGTCACGACTCAGTAACACCCCCTTTGGCAAGTATCACCGCTTGTAAATGCTTTTTGTAGCCAGCTAACAGTCTTTCAATTCTTGTTTGAGGGATTTTCGCCCATTCTTCCTTTACAAAAGGATTCTAGTTCTGTGGATTCTTGAGCTGTCTTGCATGCACTGATCTTTTGAGGTCTATCCACAGATTCTCGATGATGTTTAGGTCAGGGGAATGTGAGAACCATGGCAAAACCTTTTGCTTGCACCTCTTGAGGTAGTTCATTGTGGATTTTGAGTTATGTTTAGGATCATTATCTTTTTGTAAAAGCCATCCTCTTTTCATCTTCGGCTTTTTTACGGACAGTATGATGTTTGCTTCCAGAATTTGCTGGTATTTAATTTCATTAATTCTTCTCTTCACCAGTAAAATGTTCTTGCAATTAAGGGAAGTACATTTCTCATACCAGGCAGTGATGCAGCCAGTCAGGATGCTCTGAATTGTGTTCCTTTAGAAAGTCCTTAGGATTTGGGTCCCCATCCCAAACTTCTTCATCTTCAGAGGTGAAAGAGGCACTGTGCTTTTTTCACAACACAGCCAGTATATGCAGACCATGTGAGATCCTTGGTGACGTTTGTGCCATGGAACTAAAAGTTGTTCACCCTCTCAACCCCAGATCCATTGATATCAATAGGGGTTAGCCTGTCTCCATTCCTTCTGTCCAGATTCCAGATGAGCTGAAGACAGGGATTTATGATATTCTAGCCATTATTGGGACTTGGTTGCACCCAACAGTCTGAGCGATTTGGAGGAACAAATTTGTAGAGAGGTCCCAGACCATGCCAAGAAACAAAGGTTGATTTAGTAAGTGATTTTAACTTTCCATATATTGACTGGGACTCCCATGCTGTAAAAGGAATAGATGGGGTAGAGTTTGTCAAATGTGGCCTTAATCACTACCTAGAATTCCTGACGTATAAGTGTGCAATAAGCTGTTAGGAAATGATCCATGGCTGGTGACAGCAATTAGAGATCATAATGCCATGAAATTGAAAGTAAATAAGGAAAAAGAGAGTTCTGGATCACGGGTTGAGATTCTCATTTGCAGAAAGGTCAATTTTGAAGGTATCAGAAAGGATCTGACAAGTGTGGTTTGGGACAGGCTGTTTTCTGGCAAAGGAGTACTTGATAAGTGGGAGCATTCAGAAGTGAAATTTTGAGGGTGTAGAGTTTGTATGTGTCTGTCAAAATAAAAGGTGAAAGGTAACTGGTGCAGTGAACCTTCGTTCTCAAGAGATATTGAAGCCCCAGATACTTTGTTCCTCTAAATGCCTCAGACTGTTGGGTGCTGCCAAGACTCTTTAATGACTGACTCATTAATCATCATTCTATGTCCTCAACTCATCTGACTTGTTTTTCTGTCTTCTGTTGGTTTCTCAAAGCTTCCCAAATTTTTTTGCTCTTTTGTTTGCCCTCTCTTTGGCTTTTATGTTGGCTTTGGCTCACTTCAGCTTTGGTTGCGTCCTCCTGCCTTTCCAATGCTTCCACTTCTTTGGGATGTATCGATCACTCAGCTCCCGAATTGCTCCCAGAAACTCCAGCCATTGCTGCTCCATTGTCACTCCTACCTTTTCCCTTCCAAACAAGTTCGGCCAGCATCTGTGTCATAGAAACATGGAGAAGTTCAGTATGGAAACAGACTATTTGCCCATCTAGTCAATGCTGAAAATACATTCAAGCTGTCTAATGCATCTACCTGCACTGGGACCATCGCCCTCCAACCCTACCATCTAGGCTGCCATCCAAACTTCTTTGAAATGGTGATTCCGAGCTGGTGTGCACCACTTGTGCTGGCATTTTACTCTGCACTCTCATGTCCAATTCATTGAAGAGATTTTCCACATGTTCCCCATAAATTTTCACCTCCCCACTTACCCATAACCTCTGGTTGTTGTCACACTTAACATCATTTGAAAAGCCTGCTTGAATTTACCTGTTCTATACCCTTATATTTTGTCTACACTGAAACGTAGTAAACCTCCAGCGCGATACATGCCTTTTGGCCCACAAAGCTGTGCCAAACATATCCTTACCTTAGAATTACCTAGGCTTACCCATAGCCCTCTAATTTTCTAAGCTCCATGTATCCATCCAGGACTCACTTAATGACCCTTTCATTTCCGCCTCCACCACCGGCACTGGCAGCCAATTCCACACACTCACCACTCTCTGTGTAAAAAAAAAACTAACTAACTTCTATACTTCTAACAAATCCTCAAAGCAAAGTATAATTTCCTTGTTTATGTTTAGAGCCTTTTTTTAGGTGGATAAAATGATGAGGGGCATTGATTGTGTGGATAGCCAGAGGTTTCTTTCCCAGGGTCAAAATAACTAACACAAGGGGGCATAGTTTTAAGGTGCTTGGAAATGGGTACCGAGGGGATATCAGGGGTAAGTTTTTCACACCAAGAGTGGTGCATGCATGGAAGGCCCTGCTAGCAGCGGTGGTAAAGGCGGATAAAATACGGTTTTTTAACAGCCTCTTAGTTAGGAACGTGGAGCTCAGAGAAATAGAGGGCTATGCACTAGGGAAATTCTACGCAGTTTGCAGAGTACGTTACATGGTCGGCACAACATTGTTGGCCGAATGGCCTGGAACATGCTGTAGATACCTATGCTGTATGTTGAACAGCAAAATAACTTTTCTTCTTGGTACAGGGTCCACCATTTTAATGTTGCTTTTTCACACTCCCTTAGACCCTTTGTCCATCTCCTGAGCAAACAGAGATGAAAAAAATATTTAACATCTCCCCCATCTGCTTTGGTTCCACATATGGATTGCATTCCGGTCTTTCAGAGGACCAACTTTGTGCCTTACAATCCTTTTGCTCTTAATCTATCTGTGGAATCCCCGAGGATTACCCTTCATCTTTTCTGCAACAACAACCTCATGCTGTTTTTTAGCCATCCTGATTTATTGTCCTCTTGAGTTTTTTATACTCCATTAGAACCTGCCTGCCTGCCTATCCCTGTTATGCAACTCCATTTTGTGCTTCACCAGGGTCTCCATATCTCTTGAAATCCAAGGTTCCCTACAATTTCTATCTTTACCTTTTATTCTGAGAAGCACATACCCACTTTGTACTTTCAAAATTTCACTTTGAAGGCCTCCCACTGACCAAGCACACCTTTGCCATAAAGCAGCCTGTCCCAGTCCACAGTTGCCAGATCCTAGTGTTGTTATTCCAGGTGTTGATCCATTCCCTGAACACATCAGCCTTTCCTACGCTGCTCCTTGTATTGAAATATACAGGGCTCAGCATATTCACTGCATCATGCTCAACGTTGTTCATTCCTGACCTCGTCTGAGGACAGAACAACATCTGTCTCCAAAACCCCTCCAATATCTGTTCTGTTATTCCACCTGCAATTTTAGTTTACCCCCCCCCCCATGCCCCACCTCCCACCACGCAGCTCTGTCACTCCTTTGGCTTTCATCTCCGAGATCAATAAAAAGGAGGTGCATACCAGGTACAGGCAGATAGGAACAAATGGGATACGTATGAAGTACAGGAAATTCAAGTGAACACTTATGAAAGAAATAAAAGAAGACAAGGGTTGCCCCAGCAGACAAGGTGAAGGAGAATCCTCAGGGATTCTGCAGATATGTTAAGAGCAAAAAGATTGCAAGGAAAAAAAAATCCTCTGCAGGATCAGAATGGTAATACATATGAGGAGACAAAGTAGATGGGGAAGATTTTTTCTGCATTTCTATTTACTCAGGAGAATGACACAGAGTCTATAGAAGTGAGGCTAATCAACATCAACTTCATGGACCCTGTACAGATTACAGAGGTGGAGGTGTTAGCCGTCGGAAGGCAAATTGCCATGGATAAATCCCCAGGGCCTGACAAGTTGTTCCCCAGGAATCTGCGGAAGACAAGTGCAGAAATTGTTGGGGCCCAAACACAGATATTGAAATCGTCCTTAGTAACCGGTGAGGCAGTGGAGAATTGTAGTACGGCCAATATTGTACCACTGTTCAAGAAAGGCTCTGAAAATAAACTAGGAAATTGTATCTTGGTGAGCTTGACATCAGTAAGGGGAAAGTTATTCTAACGTATGTGCAGGAACCGGATAGATAAGTATTTGGATAGATGTGGACTTCTGAAGGATAGAGAGCATGTCTTTGTGCATGGTAGGTCATGTCTAACCAATAATAGAGTTTCTTGAGGAAGTTATCAGGAAAGTAGATGAAGACAAGGCACTGGATGTTGTCTACATGGACTTTAGCAAGGCACTTAACAATGTCTCATATGGGAGGTTGGTCAAGAAGGTTCAGTCACTCAGCATTCAAGATGAGATAGTAAATTGGATGAGCCAATTTTGGGAGAAGCCAGAGTGTGGTAGCAGATGGTTGCCTGTCTGACTGGAAGCCTGTGACTAGTGGTTGCCACAGGGATCAGCGATGGATCTGTTGTTGTTTGTCATCTGTATCAGTAATCTGGATGAAAGTGTGTTTAACTGGATCAGCAAATTTGTGGTTGAAACCAAGACTGGGGATTCAGCGGACTGTGAGGAAGACTATCATGGCTTGCAGTGCAAACTGGACCAGCTGGAGAAATGGAATTTAATGCAGACAAGTGTGAGGTGTTTCACTTTGGTAGGACCTACCAGGGTGGGTCTTACACAGTGACTGGTTGGGCATTGAGGAGTGTTGTAGAGGAAAGGAAGCTGGGAATACAGGTCTATATCTCACTGAAAGTGGTGTCACAGTTCGATAGGGACGGAATGAAAGATTTCTTCACATTGGCCTTCATAAACCAAAGTACTGAGTACAGAAGGTGGATGTCATGTTGACTTTGGACAAGACATTGGTGAGGCCTAATTTGGAGTATTGTGTGCGGTTTTGGTCACCAACCTAGAGGAAAGATGTAAAAGAAGTTGAAAGAGTTCAGAGAAAATTCACAAGGATGCTGCCAGGTCTGGAGGTCTTGGGTTGTAACGAGAGATTGATCAGGTCAGTACTTTATTCCTTGGAATGTAGAAGATTAAGGGGAAATTTGAAGGAGGTATACCACAATTATGAGGGTTAAAGACAGGGTAAATTCAAGCTGGCTTTTTCCACTGTGATGGGGTGGGACTAAAACCAGAGGCCATGGGTTAAGGGTGCAAGGTGAAACATTAAGGGGGACATGAGGGGAAACTTCTTCATGCAGACTATCATTCAGGTGAGGAATGAACAGACAGCCCAACAGGTGCATGCGAGCTTATTTTCAACATCTAAGAGGTTTGTGTAGGTACCTGGATGGTAGGTGTACGGAAGTAGACAGTTTAAATAGTTCAACACAAACTAGATGGGCCAAAGGGCCTGCTTCTGTGTTGTACTTTTCCCTGTCTATGACAAGAACCTTAAATAATAATAATATTCACTCAAATTCCTTTTAACAGATGTGCAGCCCAACCATATATCTGAGTAGGTGATATTTACATGGTGTTAAAACTGTGGCACTTTAAATTAACAGTACATAAAAGAAAATCCCAGCTGCACGTTAACAAGGCTATTTGTGTGAGTGTTTCAGTTACTGTGGGACCAGGCCCCCATGCAGCTCAGTGGGAACAGGGAATAATACCAGTGGAGAGAGTCAACTGAGCCAGGTCACAGATTGGAGATGGCTGAAATGCCCCATTCTTAGAGACAGGAAGAGCATCAGGGAATTTGATGGTAATTCCAGATACCAGCACTGTGTCCAGTCAGAAGATGATTTCTCTCTCCAACTTCGGTTGAAACTCACTGTAACAGATCACATGTGAGCTACTGAAGTGATCTCATATGTAATGTTGTCTTTCATCCATTGATGGTTTTTGTAAATCTTATTACAGGTTAGAAATTTGAAGGAATTTGTCTACAGGAATCTCAAACACAGCACACCAGTTTTGCTGTCTCTGTCCAGATATTTAAGAAGTGGAGCAAGGGATTCATTCAACCAGCCTTGCTGCTCAGATTATGGGCAGGGATTCACTCTGTCATCTGACCGACTGGCATGCATGCCAGTTTAAAAAAGGGGAGAGGACGTTCTCCTGCTCAGACAGTGGAAATGGATTCAGTTGGTCATTTCAACTGAAGGTACATCAGTAAGTTCACACTGGAAAAGGCCATTCACCTGTTCTGTGTGTGAGAAGAGATTCAGTCGGTCTTTCCACTTGTGGACACACCAGTCAGTTCACACTGGGCAGAGGCTGGTCTTCTGCTGAATTTGTGGGGAAGGATTCTCTCGGTCATCTGAACTAATGGCTCACCAGCGAGTTCACACCGGGGAGCGGCCGTTCACCTGCTCAGACTGTGGGAAGGGATTCACTGAGTCATCTGGACTAGTGGTACACCTGCGAGTTCACACAGGGGAGAGACCGTTCACCTGCTCAGACTATGGGAAGAGATTTACTCAGTCATTGGATTTCCAGGTACATCACCGAGTTCATACGGGGGAGAAACCATTCACCTGTTCTGACTGTGGGAAGGGATTCCATGGATCATCTGACCTTAATAGACACCAGCGATTTCACACTGGGGAGAAGCCGATCACTTGCCCAGTCTGTGGGAAAGGTTTCACTTTATTATCTGACCTACGGAGACACCAATCAGTTCACACTGGGGAGAGGCCCTTCACCTGCTCAGTCTGTGGGAAGACATTCAGTCAGTCATCCGACCTACAAAGTCACAAACGAGTTCACACTGGAGAGAAGCCATTCACCTGCTCAGACTGTGGGAAGAGATTCACTCAATCATCCCACCTACAGAGTCACCGGAAAGTTCACACTGGGGAGAGGCCGTTCACCTGTAGTAAATGTGGGAAGGGTTTCACTCAGTTATCTAACCTTGTGACACACTACCGGGTTCACACTAGGAGAAACTTTTAATAAGCTGCATGCTGGATATTTGTCCATCACCGTTGCTGAATACAATTTTGATAGTGACTGTCAGTGCTGAACTCTGCAATTATTGCTGATGCTCACCACACCCAGTTCTGCACCCTGGTCACTGGGTGACTGGGAGGAGTTTTTTTCTGATGCATATTCACCTTTAATGGGACTGGAGTTTAATATTCTGGATCTGAGACAAATAAATCAGTTCTATTTTGAACTTCGTCATCGGTACTTAGTGAATTTATAACATACCTAATGTACGGTAGAGAGTTAACTAAGGCCAGTTGATCCTGCCAGTGATTCAGTTCCATGACGGTCCTTTTGAATCCTCCCCTGTTCCCCTCTCGATATCTCCATGGTGACGGGTTCCAAACTGTCACCACTCTGTGGGTGAAGAGGTTTCCCTTGAATTTCTGAATTTCCCTTGACTGAAGAAGTCGAGCTGACTGCAGTTCTGTCTGGGATGTTCTTCACCCTTCAAATCTCTGGGTTGATGGAGAATGACATTGGTAGTTAATCTCCTTATGCACAGCTCATTTCCACATTATGGGTCATTTTCCCTGCTTCTAAAAGGTTGTTATAAAACACCACTGTCCTCTAAATACTGAAAGCAGAATGGGAAACCATCAGTTGAATGTGCAATGTCGCAGAGTTAGAAACCAGAGGCAGGTCTGCACAGTGCAGAGTTTGGGGCTCTGGACAATGTTTGGGGTAAGAACATATGATGAGAAGGGAATCAGCTGTGGGACATGGCTGCAACAGAGTGGAAACATTTGGAAGCTGATTGACAGAGAAAACCTTTTGTTTCTCTGACTGATGACACAAGCAATGCCTGTGGTGAGGTGCTCCACTGGTTCAGGAACGTGGATGTTGGGAATGGTTTTATTGATTGAAGGAGCTGTTCCTGCTTGTTTATCCTGTAATATATTAGCCAGGTGGTTATTATGGATTGTCCTATCTGAAATAATGTTTTGATTATCGTATAATTTGTAAACTTTTGACTCTAAAACTGGATCAGGCTTGAATTTATGGTGTCTTTATGAAGTGATGGAGACTCTTAAAGCAAGATTTTGTTGAATGTTATTTGCCAAGATTGAATTAAACTGCTGCAGGATCCTGGAATGTCTTGGATTGTGTCTGGTTTCTCTTGGCAATTTCTGCACTTACTACCCTGTTTGTATTTTATGTATTGTTGATTTTTTTTAATGTCAACCAGCTTTTCCTGTAATTCCTTCGGATTCTGGGTTGTGGTCTCTAACTCTGAGTCGGGCACTCGATGTTTCTTTGTCAACACCTTGTTTGCTCAGATCACAGGGATGGCTTCCATGAGGGACTTACACAGGTTAACGTTTTTCCTCAGAGTGATAATTCATTTTTCTGAGATAGCCTCTCATTTAAGTTTGCTTCTCTGTACTTCATATCAGAATTACATCTAATATCATAATGACCAAAAGAATAACAGCAGAATTGGGTCCTCTGTCTGATCAAGTCTGCTCGGCCATTTCAATTATGGCTGATCTTTTTTTTTGTATTCTCCTCAACCCCAGTTCCCAGCCATCTCCCCGTAATCATTGATGCCATGTCAAGTCAAGGATCTAACAATCTCTGCCTTAAACACACCCAACGACATGGCTTCAGCAGCTGCATGAGGGAACAAGTTCCACCGATTTACCACCCTCTGGCTAAAGAAATTTCTCTGCATCACTGTTTTGAATGGACTTCCCCCTATCCTGATGATGTGCCCTCTTCCTAACTGGAAGACCATAATCTGTGGATTGGTGAGAATATCTCCTCGCTGACGATCAACACTGGCACTCCTCAGGGGTGTGCGTTTAGCCCACTGCACTATTCTCCATATGCACATGACTGTGTGGCTAGGCATAGCTCAAACAACATCTACAAATTTTCTGATGATACAACCATTGTTGTTAGAATCTCAGGTGGTGATGCGAGGGCGTACAGGAGTGAGATATGCCAACTAGTGGAGTGGTGTCACAGTCAAAACCTAGCACTCAACATCAGTAAGACGCAAGAGCTGATTGTGAACTTGAGGAAGGGTAAGACGAGGAAAGACATTCCAATCCTCACAGAGAGATCAGAAGTGGAGAGAGTTAGTATTATTTTTTCCCTCGAATGATAACCTCTACATGCGAAACTCATGCTCATTTGCTCATCATACACTGTTATTATTGAAAAATATTTCCCTACACTCCAGCTGGAAAATTGGCTGCAATTTCTAATTGTGGAAAACACTCCCTCGTATTCCAAGTATCACTCCAGAAATGATTTGCTTTCTAAATGGGCCATCCACAATGAGTGCAGAGCTACTCTCGATAGTGGGGGGAAGAGAGCCATACACCAGATTGGGAATCTGAATCAGAGAACCAGATTGGGAATCTGATCCAATTTCTCAGTCAGGGAATGAATGAGAAAGATTCAAATGTGTTGGCAATTCAACATAACACATTTTTGTTTCCGGTTCGGTGAGGTTTTATTACTGTCCTGGTCAGAGCCCGACTAAAATGTTTTATAATCACAGACATTTTATCGGCCTGTGTTGCTGTAGGCCTTTGAACTTGTCTCCATCTGTTTGCATTCGGATCTGATGCTCCTGCTCTTTGAGACAGTGATTATAACTTTCTATACATTTATTGATATTTTATTAACATTCCTGAAGCTGAAATGGTCTGAATTGGTAAAGAGTTACAGCTTCTGTGTTATTTTGAGGTGCACCACCGTTGTGAAGTGATGTGTTATTACAGTGTGTTTCTCGTTCGTATAAAATCCACCCCTATTAGGAGCAGAAAATCAGACGTAATCTTGTTTGTGTTTATTTTTGGGGTGAATTAGAAATTCTGATTAGAGTTGATTTGCTTCCTTTCACATGATCTCCGACAACGGAATCTCTGAAAACATAAAAGGTGTGAATTATTTCTGAATGATTCATTCATTCGTGCGTCTCCATCCATTTCAAATTTTCAAATATATATTTTAAACATAACTGGTTCAGCAGATGCTGGAAGCCAAATATGTGTGTGTGTGTGTGTGTGTGTGTGTGTGTGTGTGTGTGTGTGTGTGTGTGGTGAGAGAGAGAGAGAACGAACGCACGCTGGAGGACGTCAGCAGGGCGGGCAGCTTTTATGGAAATTGATAAACGGTTGACGTATCCAGCTGAGACCTTTTTCAGGTCTGGAGAGTAAGGGGGGAGATGCCAGAATAAGATGGCGTGAGGAGGGGAAAGGTGATAGAGGAAACCAGGTGAAAGGGGAAGGGCTGGAGCGGAAGGAATCTGATCAGAGCGGACAGTGGAGTACAGGAAAAACAGAAGCAGTTAGGAAGTGATAGGCAGCTGAAAATAGGCATGAACCCAGAGAGGTGAACAGAAGAAGATGGGAGAGGGAGGGATATTTTTTGTTCGGCATTCATAACACCAGGTTGGAGACTACCTAGACGGAAAATATGTTGTCGCTGTCCTGTCTTGAGGCAAGCCTCAGCACGGCACAAGAGGAAGCATTGGACTGAAAATGTCGGATCGGAAATGGGAATCAGAATTAAAATGTTGGGACGCTGGGAAGCGCCGCTTTTCACGCTGCAGCGATGGCGCTCGACGAAATGAGGTTCAGTTTATCACTGGTCTCACCAATGTAGAGAAGGCCGCACCAAGGGCACCAGACACAACAGATGACCACAGCAGATCCACAGGTGAAATGTTGCTTACCTGGAGGGAAAGCGTTTGGGCCTGGACTAATGGTTGGAGAAGAGATCAATGTGTGGGTGTAGCACTTTGGGGGCTTGCAGGGGTAAGTGCCGTGAGGGTGTTAGGGGTGGAGAGCTGAGCGAGATTATGGAGGCAGAGATCCCTGCGGGAAGCGGCGAAATGGGTTGGGTGGTAGTGATATCTTTGTTGGTAGCATCGCTTTAAAAGTGGGATCAGCCTGTAAGCGCTCACCAGGTCTTCCACCACCTTAACAGTGATGGAGTTGCTCTTATCTACCACGCCATGACGTTCCGCACCCAAAAATCATAATTTGTAAATTCAGCCATTTCCAAAGAGATCGCAGAAACAAATTTATCTTTATCTCCCCATCACAGCCACACAACCGCTCTCCACTTCCCACAGGAATCACTTCCTCCATTATTCCGTTTCCATTCCGAACCTCACTATTCATCTCCCTCCCGGCGCTTATCCCAGCAAGAGGCCACAGCGCTACAGCTGCCCATCCACGTCCTACCTCAGCACCAGTCTTTGTCTCCAAACAGCCCTTCCAGGCGAGGCAACAATCTACCTACGAATCCCCTGGGGTAGTCTGTGTGTCCAGTGTTCCCGAGGCAGCCTTCTCTACATTGGCGAGACCCATCATTCATCAGGGACCTTTTCGTCGAGCAGCTCAGCTCCAGCGACCAAAAACAGACCTTCCCCCAGGCAAAACCTCCGATTCCGATTCCTATTCCTGTTCCGCAGCTTTCTCTCCTTCCACGATGAGACAATCCCCAGGATGGAGCAGCAACCACTTCCAGTCTATGTTGTCTGGGTAGCCTCAATCCTGATGGCATGAATATCGATTCTCCTTCCCGTGGAAAGAATGATCACCCTTCCCCTTTTTATGCTGTTCCTCAATCTGGCCTTTTACCTCTTCTCACCTGCCTATCACTTCCGCATTGCTTCTCTCCAGCTTCCCTTTCTCCTACGGTCCATTCCCCAGTCCAGTCAGGTTCCTTCCTCTCCATCCCTTTAGTTTCCCCGTCCACCAGGCTTGACCTATCACCGTCCAGCTTCCCTTCTCCTCCTCCGTTACCTTTTTATTCTGGCGTCTCACCACTTCGTTTCTGGTCCTGGAGAAAGGTCTCGGCCCGGCACTTTGGCTGTTTATTCACTTCCATAGATGCCGCCTGACCTGCGGAGTTCCTCTGGCAGTTGGTTTGTGTCGCTTTTAGTACTTTTATTGTGAGTGCGAGTCAAATGTGTTATTTCCAGGTTTTTGAGCCATTGATGCCTCACTGCCTTTCAATAATGAAGTTGAGTTAAAAACAGTGTGACCCATAATGTTCAGGTTATTAATGACTCTGAAAACCTGTACTCAGATAAGGTGCTTTGACGGCCAGGAATTTTCCATCCTTTCAGCTACAAGCAGGTGGAGCGAGTTACTCTCAGAAACATCCAGCTGTCGCTGCTCTCACGACGTGATTTTTCACATGGTCATTAGCCTGATGATACATGAGTAGATTTTTCAGTCAACAAATTTATTTGTCGGTTTCATGGCTCCGATTTGTGACTATCCCATTGACGGGTTGTATGTTATTAGTATGTTTATTAGGTTGTGGTGCGTTATAACATTGAAACTTTCAATGTGTTTGAACAGCAGCATTGTTTGTTATTCAGTGTCTTCTATACTTGCTTCGTTGTCTGGCGCAACCCTCGTACGTTTCTGGGGCTAACATTTGGGATTATGTCTGTGGTTGTAGTCTACTCTATGTGGTGTATCCGAGAGGTTACCGAGTGTTTAATCCTCCTTAACGAATTGAACAAAGCTGGAGAGGCAATGGATGAGGTTGCGAAGGATCCTCAGGGAAGGGTGAGGGACATGAAGGGTTGAAACTACAGTTGTGTCCGTCCATCCAGGACGAACTTCGAGCAACACCGATGATCAATGGGCAACATTTCGACTGCCTTCCTGAAAACAGAAGTGAAGGACGCTGGTTTCATAGACCATCAGTGTCGAATCCTTTTCAAAGTATAGAGAATGTAGCATCTCCTTCAGCTGTTCACTGAGCTCAGTCTGACTGACGAGGTGAAGAGCTCAGATGTTGCAGCATGCAGCACAGTTACTTGAAAAATGAAGGTATATGCAAACAACGTGGGACGTCCACTGCAGGAACCATCCTGTTCCAGACAGCCATCACCCCTTACCATTCCCATACAGGATGAAATCTGCCGAGACGCCCAGCAGTAAAACCAAAGGTTTTCTGAGGTTTTCGGGGTCGCTGTAATTTTGACTACTACTTGGAGCCCGGAGTCTGCTGTGGGCTCTACTGACCACTAAATGGTTCGTGATGGTGAAAGCATTGAGCAGGACAACAACAAGGAATGGGGTCACAGTTGAAAAGACAGAACGATGAACACATATTAATGTCCAAAATAGTGACATAAGTAATTCTAAACTCTGCATGCAAAGGCATGTTAAAGGAAAGATATACATATATATATTGGACCATGAAAAACTTTAAGCAACTCAGTGAAGGCGCAAAGGTCAGAATCACATCCGCCGTTCTCCCGGTACAATACTTAGCGAGTAGATCCTGGAAGCAAATGGCCACAAATCGATCAAAGGTGAAGGCGACGGTGAACCAAACAGAACAATCTGTGGCGGCCTGCATTAAGAAGACGTGGGTTCTACACACGCGGACGTAAAACAGGAAGGAGAACTCATCCGGAAAAGCCTTCGGAATTTTCATCAATATAACGTCCAGGAAAACGACCGCTAGGTCAGCCGCTGACATGGCCAGCAGATAGCGGATGACTGTTTTAGAGAGTCCGCACTTTCCCCGTGACAGTATGACAATCGTCAGCGCGTTCACTGTGAAAAGCAGAAGTACGGAAATTATGTATCAAACTGAGAGCCTGTATGTGCCAATGTCTGTTTTATCGCCACAATATATCAGCCTCTATCATGATGTTTGGCAGCGCTTTCTTTGCACCTCCTTTTCCTTGTATAGAAAACCTATAACCAACCTCCCGCCGTATTTTCCCATTCCTTTTTGTCATTTCCATACTGGGAAAAAGACACAGGCGGTTGAGACTGTCTATGCCGCTTACGATCGCGCATAAGTCGATCAACTCACCTCTCACCCTCCAGAGAGCTGAGCCCAGGCTCGCTCCAGAGCTTTCCAATCCAGAACGAATCCATTTCTGGTTCGCAGCAGCAACGTATCCAACCAAAAGAGATCCACATCTCTTTTTATCCGCCACTGTGTCAACGAATGAACAATTTTAAGAATTAAACCTTTCTTTCAAATACCCATGCAGTGCCCATGAAAAGTATTCGCCTCCTTGAATGATAAACCAAAAAATGTCAAAGTGAAAACGAATCTCTAAAACGTGATCTAAATTAATTACAGATATAGAACCTGAGCGTGACTGGGGTAGAAGAAAGAATGTGTGGGAAGACGAGATTGGGGTGAAAGATGAAAGGGGGAAAGATAGAGATAGGTAGAGAGAGTGATAGAGGGGAAGAGGGAGTCGGAGAGAAGGAAACGGTAGAAAGCGAGTGTGGGGAGAGGGAGATTTGGGGTTAGAAAGATTGGAGATAGAAAGAACCATGGAGTGATGTACAAGAGAGCAATGTGGAGAGAGATTGACTGGAGGGACAGTGGATAATAATGGCAGGAGAGGGACAGTATAGAGATAGAGGCAGGGTATTGAGAGAGATTTCGAATGACTGAAAAGATCGGAAGCTGGGGGAGACCGAGACGGATGGGGTAGGGAAAGAGACCGGGCTTGGGCAGAGAGACGTGGGACAGAAAGACTGCGCGGACGTGGTAAATCTTCGATGAGGATGTGTAGGGAAGAGAGAGCCAAAACCGTGAAAAATGTACCGTGAGGGTCTGGAGGGCTTTCCGTCACGCACAGCATTCTGGGACTGCCGTGGCACCATTGGAAAGTGCTGCCGAATCATCCAACCTGCCTCGGTGACTCCTTCCCCTGACCCGACTCCTGCCAAACCGCATCGGCGTTCTCCCTCCCTCATAACCTTCTTCGCCACCTCCCTGTCTCTCTCTAATCTCCAACCTCGCTCCTTGTGCACGACATTTTCGAATATAACGTTTCCAATGCTGTATGTTGCTTCAGTTTTGTGAAATTGCAGACCTCTGCGTTTTCCACTTGAGAATAGCATCTTCTTACCAATACTCCTTGGAACGATAACCCGGCTGCACAAGTCAGATGGGTATAAACGGATGACCCACAAATCAAGAAAACAACATTATGACATAATTCTATTGTTCTACGGTTTCGCACGCTTCCCTGCTAATGGATCTACAGGCAAGCCTTTTACTTGTACAGAGTTCCACACTGCATGATATAAAAGGTTCGCCAATTAAAGTCTGGTACCGCACTTCACTTTGAGATATCTCTGCCAAATTGCTGTAGTGCACCAGGATCCCGACAAAACGGGATTGAAACGATGGAGTAACTATGTCTCAGAGGCACATTCAAGTTCGCCACCCGTTGGGTGTTCCGTTTTGTGCCTACAGAACCTGGCCCATCACCAGGCAGCAAGGATGGGATCGGCGCAACCAAGTAGGAGAGACAGCAGTATTACGTGAAGTATTGTGTGAAATAAGGATCCTAGTCGCACCCAAGATGTTATCCGGTCGGTAAACAAAACCAATAGATAGAAATCAGACTGCAAGAAGTGAACAGAACGAAATTTCGTTCGTGCTTCTGCTTGCGACTGACTGTCTTTCCTTTGCAGGACCAGGTCAGTAGATTTAAGAAGGATGGGAAGTAGCAACAGTGACGTTGATCAGGAATGCGGGGAGAGTCTTCGCTGTGAAGGTAAAGAAGAAAACGAGAAAGAATAACCCGAAAGTTGATCGAGTAACAAAATCCCTGGAAGTTCCATTGGTGCCGCTAATCTCCCTCCTGATAGGGTCTGGTTGAAAAGTGGATATGCTGCACTAGATATGTGATTCGTTTTACTAGTGGTTTGTGTGGTTGGACACAAGGACGGTGGTCCTATTGGAGTCTTTTTAGTTAAAGAAAGTCAAATAATTTAAACAAGAAACTGGTAGTGGAGACGGAGATCCTACGTAGGATTATGATTTTATAATGCAGTAATGTGTTTTGATTTATGCACTTTGTTTGTTTGTGCGTAGTTCACCAGAGGATGTTCTTGCTTTCATAAGTGTTTGTCTGTTGCGTGTGCTGCTGTACCCTACACTCTGGGTCGACGAATCGTCGTCTCGTTTGTCGGTGAGCATGTGTGTAGTTAAACGAGAGTAAACTTGACTTGAGTTCAATAAATTCTGGAGGTATAAGTGATATCAACCTCCAGAACAAGAACAACAACAAAAATAGACTGACTGACCAAACGATGTCCAAACAAAAGAAAGGGGATGCGTCTCAATGTCTATATCCTCACCTAGACAGCCTGAGCTCAGGCCCGAATCAGGTCTGGACAAAGTTTTAATGTTAGCAGAAGCCATACAACAAAATCAAACATCCCAAACCCGCCTGATAACGCTCAGGCAAACGAAGCAGAGGGGCAGGAGGGTGACAAATGGCAAGTCAAATAACTATCGAAGGAAAAATGAGGCCATTTCTAGGGTCGATTCCGAAACATCGAGGGGTCTCAAAACAGTACATGACTTTAATTTGCGTATTCGAACAGGAAACGGGGAGAAATAAAGAGAAGCGAATTCAGAAGTCGATTCTGTTGCATCATATCCAAATATATATATATATTGGCATCACCACGGTAATTGGGCTATAGACCCCGTGTGAAGTTCGGGCTATTGGACAAATTTTTGAAATTTGTAAGCCCTTGACTGGAAATGTCCGGATGTTCTGAAATGCCGTCCGTGGAACCCACTTCGCCTGCAGGACAAAGCGCGGTTCAATTTTGCAGAGGAATAGAGGTGAAAACGATAATAATGGATGTAACGCTACCATGGGCACGTGGTTAAAGGGACAAGCTCGGCTGCCGTCGTGGGCTAGTCTGTCAGCATATTGATTTTGTAGAGGGATCCAGGTGCAGTCAAACAACAGGAGACAACATAACTGACGTTATTTCCCGTTTCCCTGACGTATGATGGAATAGACTTACAGAGCAACTCTGCGCTGCCATACACGGAATTGAAAATACACCTGGACTAAGATGTTAACCAACGACAGCTTATCCTGACATGCAAACATCTGATGTATTTACATTGCACCTTAAGTATAATCCTTAAGTTTCACTAGAAACATTATTTATAACAAAGCGTCGAGTTAGTAGTAACTGGCGCGAGGTGCATAAATCTATTGTGCGTTCGAAAAGATATCGGTCGTGTCAACTGTCAGCCCCGGGCGAGGAGAATCACCAGTGTTGTGTACCGCTAATCGGTTGCAGGACAGACAGCAGTGAGACGGAACTGGAAATGCAACAGAGTGAGTAATGTTCCGTAAGAAAGTAGTGCAACATCATTAAAAACAATTTTAATTCGGATTTCCAGTATCATTCTTTTATTTTTCAAACATCGGCAAACCTTCCAGATAGAACTCAGTTCGTTCGGGAGAGAAACAAAACAAATAACTTTTTGCAGTTGCTCTGGAAGTTCATTAAATTTCAGCGTGCACTTATCATCAATAGAAATATATATTCCCGAATGAGACTTATTTTTTTCTGTAGGGAACCGGACGTGTGGTAAGAGAGAAACAGAGTATAGATGGCGAAGGAAAGTAACAGATTGTCACGAGGCCTTGGGATATGAACAGAGATAAAGGCGTGGGAGATATGCAGGGACAACGAGGGAGCAGGTCGGAGATGGAGATAGAGTAAAAAAAAAGAAAAATATACACGCTCTGTTTCAGCCCGTTCATCTTCCCTCACGATGAAACTCACTAGTCTGCAATGAGATTAAATTTTGATGAGAAGTGGACGTGGGGGAAGGAGTAAACGAGGACAACGTGAAAGATATTGAGAGTAAAACACCGTGAGCATCACTAAAAAGAATGAATCAGAAACAACGGAGAGAATGTAGAAATGGAAAGGATTTTTCCTAACTGGACCAACCCGGATTAAATCATTGTCAGAGGTAATGGACATTATTACAATAAAACGGGCGTGACCCGACTATAGACCCTTCATCGGGGTGAATTACTGCTGAGGTGACCATTACATATTACACGTTCGATGAACGACACATTTCACCTGTACTGGGTAAGCAGCGAGTGAAATATATCATCACCAAATGCATGCGTATTTCCGAGCGCTCAGTTGTTACCCGTGGTTCTGCATACCGTATCGGCAAGGGGATAAATTATGAAGGAAACATGGTGTTTGACAAAACACCTGCAGAAATCAGCAAGCCGATCTACGATTTAAGGAATTTGGTTAACAGTTTCAGTGGGTGTTTCACCGCGTTCTGCAGCTCCTCTCTGAACTTGCTCTGAGTAAATACATGTGTTGGTGCAGGAGCTGAGGATCTGCAGCATCGTTGCCGTGGATACTGCGATATAAGTCGGATCCGCGTCCCTGTAACGAGGGATATTTGCAATCAGTACGTAGATATCAAAAAACCACCAGTGTTAACCACAGAAATATAAAACTACCGGTTATACTGAATAGTAAAACGACGGATTTCATTCGGTTCTCCATTTCCGGGTCCTGTCATCCTTTCCGTCGCTGCCGGGGAGCACCATCCGGACTTTATTGGCGGAAAAAATCCGTCTAACTGTCAGAGCATTGAACAATAAAATCAGAATAAACGGGAGACAAGGAATGAAAATACGGTGAATCATCTGAGTGCGACCCACGAGGGCGACCCACGAATCTCGCTCTGGTCAAACAGCCATAGGAAACTCCGTTAACTAGCACCAACGGATCTAATGTAAAGTAGAAAGGGATACATTCTAAATAGCCCAGAACACTCACCGTGCCTATGACTATAACAACCGTTCATTCGATGCAATATTTTCTTTTCAACTTTTCACAACAAATGACCACAAAACTGTCATTGGTAAAGGCGACTGTCAGCCAGACAGAGATTCAGGTGCTTGCTCAAAGGAAGCAAGGGACGAACTTGTAAACGGGAGTTCAATGGAGGAAGGAAGACCAGAAGTATTTCATAACCTTCCACTTCAGCAGAGGGTCAGAGATAACGACCAGGAGATCGGCCGCTGCCATTCCCAGCAGGTTCCGTCTGAGACATTTGGAGAGACCGCGCTTACCTCGGGAGAAGATAGCAATCGCCAACTGGTTAACTGCAAAATAGAAGAAAAGAAACAGAGAAATTACTGACTAGTCAGGGTAACGGAGCAGCCGTGTGATAGAATTAGATTAGATTTTGTGGGGGTTTTTTTCTGGCTCACAGCGTAGAATCCCCAGTACATAAGAAGCCATGTATTATCGGCGTGGAAGAGAACTTGCGCGAATTTTGTAATAGTGTTAAATCAAAATGAATTCGTAAGCCGACGAGAGGAGAGCTGCTTAAATTCTTCCTCGGGCGCAGTAAAGGATGGACATTCAATACAGCATCACTGGCTCTGAACAGCACAGGAATGAAATTAAATCCACACCTGCAGTTCCCTCTACTCACATGTCGGAAATCAATGAGCTATTCTCTCTGTTCCATAACCAAGCCGCGCAATTCACAGACGATTTATACGGACGTAACAGAAGGACGGCTGGTTCTCACAGCTGTAGTATAGCCCGTGTCCTCCTGTGCAGACAATTCGATTCACAATTATTCCATGATATCCAATCAGGAGAGAGGAATTCAGTCAAAGGCAGCATCTCGGCTCCATTAGACCCGCTTCCAAAGCAATGGGAGTAATATTGTCAGCGCGTTCCGCCCACGGCAGAAATACGGGGACACGGCAGGTAACTGTGGAAGCACGTAGCTAGAGAAACACTTCCGAATATCAGAATTAACTCTCAGTTTCTGCCGTTTGCAGATGTGATAGCGACTTACCGGGAATTCCAACGGCTGAAATAACAGGGTAGTAAATGTCTTCTATCCGCCACATTACTGTATATCCCACTTGAGTGACGCAGTGAACGCTATTGTCCTGAATTCCACAGCTCGGCAAGACACTCTGGGCTGAATACAGCAACAAGCTATGATTTATACAGGGGATCAATCTGCAGTAACGGAGTCCCACCTTTGATTCTGCTATTGAACCAACAAATTACATCACCGGTGTCTCGGGTCCAAAAGCTGTCGGCATGTAACACAAACACTTTAATACTATTGGCATTAGCTCACTTAGATCCTTCTGCGTAATTTTACCAAAATGTGCAACGAGACCAGTAAGTGAGCAGTCAGCGGCTCTGTTTACAACTTTTCCACAGCTGTATTGTCAATGGTCACGACTGTTCCCATTTTCCAACCTGAAACTTTCACTGTGGCTCTCTTCCCACAAGCATTCCGGAATCGATGTTTCCAGCATTTTCGGCACTTTTCACAGTCACGCCTGCTGTTTCCTCTGCAAGTAGAACCGGTTTCCCCTCAGTGTGGGCGTGATCCAGCGACACATGAGAACCTTCCCAGTTTCCTTCTGCAGACTTTCAATTAACGTCATTGATTTTTTAATATATATTCAGCAGATCCACTTTGGTCGGTCTGACACCAAAACCACCCCAACACGTCCCACTATGTGCCACCAGATATGAAATGTACTCGCTGTACCGACAAGCTGTGTAGTTCTTCATCAGCCCTGGACCACCAGTGTTTTCCTCATTTTAATCAGCTTCCCACTATAATGTTTATTTCCAATAACATGAAGCTCAGAGCTGTGCACGGTTCCCTCCATCTCTTAAATCATCTTCCCACATCTTGTGGTGTGTGTGTGTGTGTGTGTGTGCGTGCATAAATGCCCCTATTACATTTCTTCAAATGTATATGAACAGAATTTCCTGCCCGTGCTGTGGACTTTTAAACCTTAGTGACGGACAAAGCCGCTGTTGAATCCACCTGAGGAACAGTTAGATTTTGAAATATTGTGGAGTTCAATTAGCTGTAGGAATACAATTGGCTGTTCAGGCTGCCACTCGCTGTTCTGTGAGTTATGAGAGCAACCACCAACACGTTTGTCTCTGGGAAATGCTGGCATAATTTAACAGAATATATTCTGCCATGTACAGAATCCGCTCCGTATACTGACGTTTTCAACTCCTGCTCTGTCCTTAAGGTATCCGTGTAGTTAGCATTCCCCTCGCAGTGTCATGGTAGAAAGAAATGCAGGACCGCCAAATAAGGCCAGCTCTCTCTCTGTCCCCCCTCCCTTTCTTTGTGGAGTGTAAGGAGGGGTTGAGTTTCTCAGCAAGGGGGCTGGGTGGAGATGAGATCCTGGGCACCCAGGGTGAGGGGGACAGCAGAAACCTCAAATCAAACTCGTCCGAAACGAAGACAGGATGTTACAGTGGTTTATTGATTTCATCGACAAATGTAAATTAAACAATTTGTGAGCTGCTGACGTTCGGGAATAAATGAGTTGCTCCCGACTCACTCACAGTCACACACAATTAGCTGACCGGCGACAACCAGGGGCAGTTTGAATAATCAGTCCCGTTTCTCACTGTCACTCTGCATCACGGAACTGATGATTATCAAATCACACTTCAGGGCCGTGTCCCAGATCACCGCAGATCCAGGGTCATTTCTGAACCCTTGCGAATTGCTTCTGGAGTGCGGAAAGATAAGGGCGGGAGTTAAAGTGGGGGAGGGGGGAATATCGGCCAAATTGTCTCCATCTTGTGGACGGGTATATTCACACATTCAGACGTTTACAGGTACACTCTCAGTCCGGGTCTAGACTCCCGTAGAGACTCCAGTTCATTTTCCCCAGTCCCACTGAAATTATTCACCGCCAGCCTGAAACGGATGGAAAAATAAAGATGAAAAAAAACAGATTATATAACCCTGTCAGTAACAGGGTACTGGGGTTAATGTTTCAACAATAATCACAGGCAAACATCACCAGAAAACCCGCGGATCTGCTGAAATTTTATCACATTGAACATTAACACAGACACTCACATGATCTGCTCCAGACTCGGGTGGGTCAGTATGAGCCGGCGGAGAGCGGGGACAGACTGGTCTGTGAGCGGGTTCCATCCCAGGTCCAGCTCTATCAGTGATCGGTTTGTACTGAGAGCGGAGGCGAGATCCTCAGCACCAGAATCTGTAAGTTCGACATGGTTCAGACTGGAAATGAGAGATAGATTGAGGGTGAAGGACACAGAGAGACAGGGGCAGTACAAATTTCCAGAATTTATCAGTAACACAATTACTGATCACATTAATGTTCAGTGTCAGACACCCAGTGTCTGTAAACACAATCTCCCACAGTCTGGTACTCACTTCAGTGTCTGTATTTTACACTCCGAGTTCCCAAGAGCCGCAGACACCAGTTTCACTCCTGAATCTCCCAGGTCATTCCGTCCAAGACTAAACAGAAACAGACAAATTAATGAATGGGTCAGAAGGAATTTCTCTCACTCGGTTATTTCAGGAAACATTAAACCCTTCAGTAAATCACTGATCAGTGTTCCCATCACTGTCAATGTCCCTCACTGACCAGTTACAGGGGATTCACTGATGTCAGTAATTTAGTCTGTCGGTGTGACCTTGTAAACTCCTCATATTCTGTCTCATTGCGCGATGGTTAGGAAAGTGTTCCTGACCTGTGAGTGGATCGGAAGGGACAGGGTTGAAGGGGAGAAAGTCCCACAGTGAGGAAGATTTGTGAATAGAGAAATGTTGGTGGGAAATGACACCATCTGAGGAAAAGGATGGAAAGACGGGACATGAAGGAGGAAGGGGGATGTGAAAGAGAGATCCCACAGGACGAAGCAGGATGGAGAAGAGAGATTCCACAGCAGGAACGGAGTTGGGGAAGATACATCTCACAGGAGGAAGGGGGATCGCATTTGTCACAATTCTTCACAATCATATTCACTATAGTTTTACCCAAATCCCTTTACATTGGAACAACACAATGGAACAATTTCACAGTTCAGAGTGAGAGAAAAATTAGGTTACCTCAATACCTGGAACTTGTGCAGCCAGGGTCCCAGCTGCTGGATTCCCTCACACAAAATGTGGCAGTACGACAGGTCGAGACGTTTTATTGTATCACAGAGTCTGACAACATGAGACAGGACCGCGCAGTCAACTGGGATCAGTGTCATTCCACTGAATGAAAGTTCTTCCACAGATCCCAGTGCGGTCTGAGTCAGTTCACGATTCTGAGACTCAAACAGGTAGTGAAATGTGTTCAGGAGCCTCCTTTTACCAGCTTCACTCGATGTGTTTTCACTCTGGCGTTTAACCTCCTCCTTCACCCAGTCCATCACCCGGCAGGTTGTTTCATGAGGAAATGGACCCAGAAACTCCTCCAGACCCCGAGCTGTCAATGGGGAGGAGAGACCAGCAACAAAACGGAGAAATACCTCGAATCGCCCATCTGTCGTATTGTGGGCTTCAGTGAGGAATTTCAGGATATCCTCGGGATGTATAGTCAGGAATTGTGCGACTGCAGCTGCAAACTCTTGGATGGTGAGGTGTGGGAATGTGTACACCACGCACTGGGCAGAATCCTCTCTCCCCAAAAGCTCCATCAGGAACCCAGACAGGATCTGGGAAGGCTGCAGATTGTAGTTGTTGAAATCTCCATCTGTAAACACAGTTCTCTTATCGGACACTCCTCTGAAGGCCATCTGACCAACCCTGAGTAACACATCACGGGGGTTCTCAATCTCACGGCTGTGGTTTTTCAGGATGCTGTAAATATAGTAGGAATACAGTTGGGTGATGGTCTTGGGAATTTGCTGTGGGTCCCTGTCTCTTTGTGTGAAGAAAGGGCCGAGTGCAAGTGCGAGGATCCAGCAGTAGGAGGGGTTGTAGCTCATGGTATACAGGATCTCGTTCTCCTTCACGTGTTTGAAAACAGCTGCCGCCACCGTCTGATCATCAAAATGCTTCATGAAATATTCCTTCCATTGCTCACCAGCAAATCCCAGGATTTCTGCCCAGACCCTGATCTCTGCCTTTTCCAATAAATGTAACGCAGTGGGGCGGGTGGTCACCAGCACCGAACACCCTGGGAGCAGCTTGCCCTGGATTAAACTGTACACAATTTCCGACACTTCACACCAGCACTCGGGATCTGGACACTGGTGCTTAGGTTCTGTATCTCTCCATTTATCTGCAAAATAGATTCTGTGTTTGAATTCATCCAAACCATCGAATATGAACAACAATCCCTGTGGGTTCTTCCAGACATCTCTCAGGAAATTCCCAAAGTAAGGATACTGATCCAGAATCAGTTCCCTCAGGTTTGTTCTGCAGTTAATGGAGTTTAACTCCCGGAATTTGAAACTAAAGACAAACTGGAATTGTTGGAATATCTTCCCCGTGGCCCAGTCATAAACAATCTTTTGTACCATTGTTGTTTTCCCAATCCCCGCGACTCCGGCCACTGCTGCTGATCTCCCAGATTCGGATTTACTTCGGGAAAAGCTGCTCTGGAATAACTGATCAGTCTGGATTTTTTCCATCTCTCCGTGGAGATGTTTCTCTCTCCAACGCTCGTGGTCTCTGCGTCTTGCCAGCAGCTCATGTTCCACCAGTCTCCGATCTCGAACAGCAGAAATGACGATGAGCTCAGCGTATCGATCAACCAGGTGGAAAACCTTCACCTTCTCCCTCATCAGGATCGTGTTCACTCTCAGTGTTTCAGTTTGTGCCCGCAGAGTCTCCTTGTGTTTCTGTTGAACATCTTCAATGGGAACAGACAGTGTTCAAACTGTTAGATGTCTCAACTCAGAACTCATTATTTAAGCACACAAGAGTGAGCCCAAAGCTATTGCATTAGTTGAATTAATCAATGAATGTCCGTACAGTAAAGTAAATTTGCATAACAGTCCCCTGACTGAACAGAGAGGCCTGGTCTGGATAAACACATGGTCATCATATTTCCATATTAACTGTGCTGTGAAGATGAGAATTTCCCTGGTAGTTTACTGACCCCCGACTGTCCCGTACTGGACACCCTCTCACTACAGCCACAGATATCACTGTTCTTGTGGAAGAAACTTTTAATCCCCATTGTTGATGAGGTGTGTGTGGAGATAGAGAAAAGGGACGTTGGCATTCTGTCAAAGGAACAGGTCGGGGAATCACAGCTCCCCCCTCCCCTCTCAACATCACTGATTCAAAATGCAAAGAAGTATATTCGCTGATCAGTTTCTGCTCTGTGGCTGGGTGGCTGGGGGAGAAAATGTCAATGTCTTGTTCAGGAGATTGAGACAGTCAGCATTTTGGCACAAACCACAGACAATCCACCCACCCCCCACTTCCATCATCACAGATGCTGCTCAGCTCACTGGGTTCGTCCAGAAAATGGTTCGAGACGGCAGATCTGCAGTACCGGGTCTCTTAAAGAGTCTGTGTTGTAAATGCTCAACAGATCCAAGATTGAATATACACGAGTGTAAAGGAGAAGGAAATAATTGTTATTCTGGCTCTGATGAAGCTCAAACTCAGATAGTGTATGCAATGGAAAACTCAGTATTTTTTTTTTCAATCGTTCTGGTGGTGGGGTGCGGTTGTTAGTTGTGGATGTGTTGATCTGTCTTACTGCTTGAGGAAAGTAACTGATTTTGAGTCTGGTGGTCCTGCTGTGGATGCTATGTAGCTTCCTCCCTCATGGGGCGGGGCAAACAGCCCATAGGCAGGATAGGTGGGATCCTTCCTAACGCTGCTGGCCCTTTTCCAGAGCCGTTCTGTATATACGTCCCTGATGAGAGGTGGGATGGGGGTGCCGGTGATACGTTTGGACAGTTTTGACTACCCGTTGTCCAGTTGGCCACAGTTATGCAGCATGTTGACCTGCCCTCTGCATCACAGCTGTCGAAGGACGCGAATGTAGATGTGAGTACAGGTCAGCCAACGTCTGTGGAAACGGGAGAGACCACTGGTCTATGGCTTTAAATACACGTTTGAAAACCATGTTGTTTACAGGTCGGGAGTTAAAGAGAGCAGAGACCGAGGAATTTTGGTAGCAGCCAGCATGAAGTCTCATTACACTGTGATGTTTAAGCATTCTCCTCATTTAGATAATAGTCCACCCTATTGTTTCTCTTGCCAAAATGCATTACCATTCATTCCCCAACATTGTAATCCATTTGCGACACTCTTCCAATTCGTCGAAGTTTTGCTGCAATTGCATTGCTTCCTCAGCACTATCTGCCCCTTCGCCAATTTTTGTATCATCAACAAATGCGGTCAGTAAAGGAGCCCAGCAGAAGCAGCTGATTGGGCAACCAAGGTCAAGTGACCAAGCGGTTTTGAAAGACTGATACCAATAAATAGAGGGGTAGCTCAAGTGGAGCGGCCAGTGCAAAGCTGCCAGTAGAGGTCTGGAGCTTTGGGGCTTTGACTCATGGAGCGGCCTTGTCGAGGGTAGAGCCTTGTGAGGGAACTGCGAGTCTTTGGCTTGAGAGATTTTGGCAGTTTGACTGTGCAATCAAGTCAATTACGATTTGAATATCTTAACAGAAAGCAGTTAATTAGATAATTCAAGATTTGAATAGCTCAGAATCAGCAGAAAGCAGCTGATTGAGCAATCGAGCTCAGGTGACCAAGCAGCTTGAAAAACTCAGACAAATAAATAGAGGGGTAGCTCAAGTGGAGCAGCCAGTAAAGGAGTTGAGCTTTGCGGCTTTGACTCGGGGAGCAGCCTTGTTGAGGAAAGGTCCTTGTGAGGAAAGAGCGAGTCTTTGGCGAGGAAGCTGAGGGAGGAGACTACGCCACAGTTGGTGAGGGTGAGAGGTGGTGAAGAGATGACAGGTAAATTGGTTCAGTGTGATGCTTGCCTGATGTGGGTGGTCAGGGACACTGATGGTGTTTCCGGCTGCTACAACTGTGAAAAGCGTGTCCAGGTTCAGATCCTGAAAGACCGTGTTAGGGCACTGGAGAGGCAATTGGATGACCTCAGGTTCATCCAGGAAAAACGTGAGTTTTCTGGACAGGACCTACAGTGAAATCGTTACATCCGAAGATAACAGAGGAGACAACGGGGGCGACGATGAGGAAGAGATGGAAGCTTGAAGTACAGGAGACCCCGGGGGATGTGCCTCTTGAAATCATGTTCACCCTCTTGGAAGCTTGGGACAGAAGACACTGCCAGTCTGAGAGGTGGACGGGTCTGCGAGTCAAAAATTGGCACTGAAGCAAAGCCAAAGAGACAGACGACTGGCAGAGCTGTGGGTTTTAGATTCTTAGACCACTGGGATCAGTTTCGGGGTAAGGATGAATTGTACAAAAGGGACGGGTTGCACCTTAGCAGTCAGGGGACCAGCATTCTGGCAGGCAGGTTTGCCACTGCAACACGCGTGTGTTTAAACTAATAAGTGTGGGGAGGAGACGAACTGGAAATATAAGGATGGAGTTAAAGGGAAAGAGTGAATAAGAAAAGTTAAGAAAGACGTCAGAATTTACGGGGCAGAAAGCTCAGGAAGGGATCGGAGAGTATGGCCAAGTGCAATAGGACCAATGTGACAAGAAGGGGAGTAATGGATTAAAAATATTATATATAGATGAGCTTGAATTTCAGTTGGAAGTTGGTAAGTATGATGTTGTAGGAATAACAGAGACATGGCTGCAAGAGGACCAGGGCAGGGAAATGAATATTCAAGGATATACATCCTATCGGAAGGACAGACAGGTGGGCAGATGGGGTGGGGTGGCTCTGCTGGTGAGGAATGAAATACAGTCCCTTGCAAGGAGTGACATAGAATCAGGAGATGCAGAGTCAGTATGGGTAGAACTGAGAAATTGTAAGGGCAAAAATATTCTAATGGGAGTTATCTACAGACCCCCAAATAGTAGCCTGGATATAGGGTGCAAGTTGAATAAAGATCTAAAATTAGCATGTTGCAAAGGTAATACTACAGTTGTAATGGGGGATTTCAACGTGCAGGTAGACTGGGAAAATCAGATTGGTACTGGACCCCAAGAAAGGGAGTTGGTGGAGTGCCTCCGAGATGGATTCTCAGAGCAGCTTGTGCTGGAGCCTACCAGGGAGAAGGCAATTCTGGATCTAGTGTTGTGTAATGAACCAGATTTGATAAGGGAACTCTAGGTAAAGGAGCCATTAGGAGGTTGTGACAATAATATGTTAAGTTTTAATCTACAATTTGAGAGGGAGCGGCAGGATCAGTGATTCTCACCGTGGCTAACAAGGGAAGTCAAGGAGAGTATAAAACATAAGAGAGAAGAAGTATAACATAGCAAAGATGAGCGGGAAGCGAGAGCACTGGGAACATTTAAAGAACAATAAAAAATTACTAAAAAAAAGGCAATATGCGGAGACTATAAAGGAGGATAGTAAAAGCTTCTTTAGGTATGTGAAGAGGAAAACGTTAGTTAAAACTAAAGTTGGGCCCTTGAAGGCAGAAACAGGTGAATTTACTATGAAGAGTGAGCAAATGTCAGACGAGTTGAACAGATACTGTGGATCTGTCCTCACTAGGGAAGACACAGACAATCTCCCAAATATAATAGTGGCCAGAGGACATAGGATAATGGAGGGACTGAAGGAAATTCACATTATGCAGAAAAAGGTGTTGGGTAGTCTGATGGGACTGAAGGCTGATAAATCCCCAAGGCCTTATGGTCTGCATCCCAGGGTACTTAAGGAGGTGGCTCTAGAAATCGTGGACGCATTGGTAATTATTTTCCAATGTTCTATAGATTCAGGATCGGTTCCTGAGAATTGGAGAATAGCTAAAGTTATCTCGCTTTTTAACAAAGAGGGGAGAGAGAAAACAGGGAATGATAGACCAGTTAGCCAGACATCAGTGGTAAGGAAGATGCTGGAGTCAATTATAAAAGATGAAATAACAGTAAATGTGGATAACAGTAACAGGATCCGAGTCAGCATGTATTTACGAAGGGGAAATCATGCTTGACTGATCTTCTGAATTTTTTTGAGTATCTAACTATGAAAATGGACAAGAAAGAGCCAGTGGATGTAGTGTACCTGGACTTATAGAAAGCCTTTGATAAGGTCCCATATAGGAGATTAGTGGGCAAATTAAAACACATGGTATTGGGGGTAGGGTATTTACGTGGATAGAAAATTGATTGGCAGTCACGAAACAAAGAGCAGGGATTAATGGGTACTTTTCAGAATGACAGACAGTGACTCGTCGGGTACTGCAAGGGTTGGTGCTGGGACCGCAGCTATTTACAATATACATTACTGATTTAGATGAAGGGATTAAAAGTAACATTGGCTAATTTGCAGATGACACAAAGCTGGGTGGTAGTGTAACATATGAGGAGGATAGACTCCAACGCTTCAATCACTTAGGTTAGGCAAACTGGCCTGTAATTCCACAAACAAGAGAGAATCTGCAGATGCTGGAAATCCAAGCAACACACACAAAATGTTGGAGGGACTCAGCAGGCCAGACAGCAGCTGTGGAACAGCTGACGTTTTCTTTCGAGATCCTTCGGCAGGACTGGAGACAAAAAGCTGAGGAGTAGATTCGGAAGGTGGAGGGGGAGGGGGCGGAGGGAGAGTGAAGTGACAGGTGACAGGTGAAACTTGGAGGGGAGGGGATGAAGCAAAGTGTATGAAGTTGATTCTTGATAGAGACAGGAGGCCATGGAAGCAAGAAAAAGGTGGGGAGGGTCACCAGAGGGAGGCGATGGACAGGCGAGGGGATAACATGTGAGACGTACGAGGGCATGGGGAACGGTGAAGGGGGAGAGGAAGCCTTTCTGGAATCTTAAGTAATTGATATTCATGCCATCAGGTTGGACGCTGCTCAAAAGGTGTTGTTCCTCCAACCCGAGTGTGCCCTTATCCTGACGGTGCAGGATGTCATGGACTGACGTATCGGAATGGGAATGGGAAGTGGAAATAAAATGGGTGGCCACTGGGAGATCACGCTTCTTCTGGCGGACACAGTGCAGACGCTCGGCACTGGTTTCATCGAGAGACAACAGACCATACCGAGATCATCTACGCCTCCCTCTTTTGCTCTCTCCACCCTCTATTTTCCTTTCTTCCATGCCTTCTGTCTCTTTTACTAACCAACTTCCTAGCTCTTTGCTCATCCCTCCCTCTCCAAATTTCACCTATCGCCTGGCATTTCTCTCTCCCCTCCCACCCCGCCCGCCAGCTTTCAAATCGACTCCTCAGCGTTTTATCTCCAGTCCCATCGAATGTTCTCAGCCCGAAACGTTTACTGTACTTTCTCCATAGATGTGCTGAGTTTCTCCATCATTTTCTGTGTGATAGACTATAACTTATTTCTTTTGTCTTCATCCCTTCTTTATGCTTCTTTTTGTTACCTATTGTTAGATTTTAGAAGCTTCCAAATCAACTAGCTTTCCTCTCACTTCTGCTACATTATATTGCGTATCCTATTCTATTATGCAGTCCCTAGCTGCCTCATAAGGGATCATTACAATAATCTCCCTGATAAGATCTGATTTCAGTGTGTCAGGGACATGTAGGTTATCACAGAGTGCCGGGAACCTGTTAGGGACGTGTGGGGTCTCACAGTGTCTCAAGACAATGGCTAGGCATGTGTAGGGTCTCACAGAGTACTGGGAACCTGTCAGAGCTGTGTGGAGACTCACAGTGCATCAGGACCTTGCCAAGGTTGTGTGGTGTCTAAAGGCTTGTCTGGACCCTGTCAGGGGTGTGTGGAGACTCACAGTACATCAGGACCTTGCCAAGGTTCTGTGGTGTCTAACGGCGTGTCTGGAACCTGTCAGGGGTGTGTGGAGACTCACAGTGCATCAGGACCTTGCCAAGGTTGTGTGGTGTCTAACGGCGTGTCTGGACCCTGTCAGGGGTGTGTGGGGTGTCATAGTGTGTCAAGGCCCTGTCAGTGGTGTTAGGGGCTTCACAATGTGTCAGGACCCTGTCAGTGGTGAGTGGTGCCGCACGGTGTGTCGGGACACTGTCTGAGGTGTGTGAGGTCCCACAGTATGTCAGGACCCTGTCATTAGTGGGTGGGGATTCACAGTGTGTCCGGACCCTGTCAGGGGCATGAGCTGTCTGACAGTGTGTCAGGAACCAGTCAGGTTTGTGTGGGGATTCAGTGTATCAGGACGCTTTCAGGGGTGTGTGGGGGTCTCCTAGTGTACCTGGAACCTGTCAGGTGTGTGTGGGGACTCCCAGTGTGTCAGGAATCTGCGAGGGGTGTGTGGGGTGTCTGTGTCGGAACCCTGTCAGGGGTGTGTGGGGTCTCAAAGCGTGACAGGATCCTGTCAGAAGTGCATGGGTCTCTCTGTGTATCAGCAACTTGCTGGGTCTCCGTGTGGTCTCACTGTGTGTCAGGACCCTGCCAGGTGTTTGTGGGGTCTCACAGTATGTCAGGACCCTGTCAGGGGTGTGTGTGGTCCCACAGTATGTCAGGACCCTGTCATTAGTGGGTGGGGTTTCACTGTGTGTCAGGACCCTGCCAGGTGTTTGTGGGGTCTCACACTGTGTCAGGACCCTGTCATTAGTGGGTGGGGATTCACAATGTGTCAGGACCCTGTCAGGGGTGTTTGTGGTCCCACAGTATGCCCGCAACCTGTCAGGGTTGTCTGGTGTCTCACTGTGTGTCAGGACCATGCCAGGTGTTTGTGGGGTCTCACAGTATGTCAGGGCCCTGTCATTAGTGGCTGGGGATTCACAATGTGTCAGGACCCTGTCAGGTGTTTGTGGGTTCTCACAGTATGTCAGGACCCTCTCATTAGTGGGTGGGGATTCACAATGTGTCAGGACCCTGTCAGGGGTGTGTGGTCTCACAGTGTGTCAGGACCCTGTCATTAGTGGTTGGGGATTCACAGTGTGTCAGGACCCTGTCATTAATGGGCGGTGATTCACAGTGTGTCAGTACCCTGTCATTAGTGGGTGGGGATTCACAGTGTGTCAGGACCCTGTCATTAGTGGGTGGGGATTCACAGTGTGTCAGGACCCTGTCAGGGGTGTTTGTGGGTTCTCACAGTGTGTCAGGACACTGTCATTAGTGGGTGGGGATTCACAATGTGTCCGAACCCTGTCAGGGGTGTGTGTGGTCTCACTGTGTGTCAGGACCCTGTCATTAGTGGGTGGGGATTCACAATGTGTCAGGACCCTGCCAGGTGTTTGTGGGGTCTCACAGTGTGTCAAAGACCCTGTCAGGGTTGTCTGGTGTCTCACTGTGTGTCAGGACCCTGCCAGGTGTCCGTGTGGTCTCACTGTGTGTCAGGACACTGCCAGGTGTTTGTGTGGTCTCACAGTATGTCAGTACCCTGTCATTAGTGGGTGGGGATTCACAATGTGTCAGGACCCTGTCAGGGGTGTGTGTGGTCCCACAGTATGCCCGGAACCTGTCAGGGTTGTCTGGTGTCTGGCTGTGTGTCAGGACCTCCAGCGATGAGTGTGGTCTCAAAGTGTGTCAGGACCCTGTTCGCGATATATGGGGTCTCACAGAGTTTCGGGACCCTGCCAGCGATCTGTGAGGTCTCATAATGTGTGAAGATCTTACCAGTGGTGTGATGGTGACACAGTGTGTCAGGACCATGTCAGAGATGTGTGGGGTCTCACAGTGTGTCAGGACCGTTTCTGGGCTGTGTGGGGTCTCAAACTGTGTCAGAACCCTGTCAGAGGTTGTGTGCCGTCTCGCAGTGTATCTGAACCCTGTCAGGGGTGTGTGGGGTCTCCATTCAAAGTGTTCGGCTGTAATTGGGAGCGTAGGAAAACATTAATTGTAGACATATTTTCTTTAGAGAATATGACAGTGGTAGAAATGGTGTTCTTCAATAGTCATGGAGAGATTCTGTTTCATGTACAGAAATGGCTGTAGGAATTTCACTGTCGTGTTTGTTCCCTCGGCAAACAACATGAGGAATAGTGAACAAAAAGCTTGTAGCGATTTACCAAACCCATGGTGCAGAGAAACTGAGGGGTTTCATTGATATGATGTGGACTGGAACAGCATTAACAGAGGTGAGTAGTTTGTAAACATCCTGATTCATCTCACTCTGGTCCCATATTTAAATTATCATCTTTGGAATTTGTTCTTGTAATTGAGAGAGACAGTACCAGGGTTCTGGCCGAGGTTCCTTATATTTCTGTTGAGAGCTTTGAATAATCAGGTAAAACATGGGCTGATGCAATATTAATAAGTTTTGTGATGTTTGTCTTTCCTAAGCTCTCTCCTCTGTTAAATGTGCAGTTGAGTGATCTAACTCAGTCTGCAGTGATGAAGCCTCACAATCTCTTGAGCCCAGGAACTGCCCCGGGCTCCGTTTTCACAGTCATGATGGGCCTATAGATGTATTGAGCTTTCCATCCAGACGGTCATAGTTTAACTAATTGCAATATTATTTAGAGATATTTTCAGTCATTTTCACCTTCCTTGCCGCGATCCCATAACCCTTGGTTTCTCTGTCCTAATTCCCATCTCTCACCCTTCGACAGTGTCCAGCGCACAACACCGGCAGACATGAATTTCAGCTTCTGTGGACTGAGCTGAGGAATATGTCCCCCAATCTCACCCTCTCTAACACTGTAGCAGTGTTTGCACTAGGGGGTGTAGATGTGAACACAATGTGTTCATATTCTACTCTGTGGTTGAACAGACCAGTTGGGATGTCACCTGATTTTCTAATTAAAGTGATGCTATTATTACTATTCTGTGACTGGAACTTCAGTGGACGCCCAACTCTAAGAAAAGATAATCTGCTGGGGGAAGTTTAGAAAACGGATAAGAAAGATTCTGTTAAGGAGAGGGCAGTGGCAGTCAAGAGAATATTTTGACATCTTGTGTGAAGAAATATAAGTTTTTAATTCCATTTTCCATATCCCCCTCTCCCTTTCTCCACGTAGACTCGCTGTGGAGGAATTTGTAGGCCCTGGAGCGGTGTGAACAATTTCCTCAAACTCTCCAGCTCTCTGCCTCTTTCCTCAAAATGACCTTTGAAAACATTCGCTCTAAGAAACATGCTTCCATGTGTCTCACTGTGTTCTCTGTCACAGTGCCCATATTTACCTGGTCAGATCCCTGTGGCTCAACAACCTAACCGCCGTACGCAACTTACAACCGTTGGTGGAAACCGAGGTCAAGTTTCAACTTAATGAACTCTGCTGCAGCCCATTCTGGGCTATTGCATACCGCCCCAGTACCGGAGGGATGTTGAGGCTTTAGAGAGGGAGCAGAAGAGGTTTACCGGGATGCTGCCTGGATCAGAGGGCATGTGCTATGATGAGAGGCTGGATGAAGTTAGATTGTTTGCTCTGGATCGTCGGAGACCGAGGGGAGCTCTGACACAGGTTGAGAATATTATGAGAGGCAGAGATAGAGTGGACAGCGATCACCAGTTTGTCGCGGTTGAAATGTCTATTACCAGAGGGAATGTATTGAAGGTGAGATACTGTAGAATGAAGCAGGATGTGAGGGAGAGCTTTCTTATTCATCAGAGAGCCGTGGCTGCATGGACCGCACTGCCCGGTAAGGTGATAGAGACAAATTATTAGAAGCTTTTTAGAGACGTTTGGATATACACATGGATGTAAGGAAGATGAAGGAGTATGGACATGGTGCAGGAAGGAGAGATTAGAGTTGGGTTATGTAGATTTACCTCTCAGCTGGTTCGGCACAATATTATATGACAAATGACCTATTCCTGTTATATACTCTTCAATGTTCAATGCACGTTCACTTACCTTTCAGCTCACTGAGAACCTTGATTAAACCTTGAGCAGGATTTGATCGATGGGAGGGATCACAACCTGTTTGAATTTAAACACATTGAGGGAGATGTGTAAAATTTTAAAGTGTGCTGTATTCAATCCAAATTTGAATTAATCTCTGATATTTTCTCACCATACATCTGTATTTCGTTAAGTATTTTGTCCAACATTGGAACATCATTCCACATTTTCATATAGGTTTCCCACATCACCCTCCGGGCGTGGGAGCCTTTCTCCATCACCAGGCTCAGGAGGATTTTAGAACTGTCCGCCCGCTCTCCCTTATCAGCAAGATCAGAGATTTTCTGTGAAGAGTAACGGTGAACATATTGGGGACTGGCAGATTCACACAGAGAATGAGAAGTAAATGATGTGCTGTGTAACGGGATCAGACTGAGCAGTCACCCGGACGGGTGCCGATCCTGTCTGGGCATGGAGTGTACATTCTGAGTGCAGAGCACAGGGAGGGACATTCACTGTGAACCTGGTCCACCAGTCAATGAGATCCTGGCTGGTCTATGACCGCTTCATTGACGTGGCTCCAGTTCCATAAATAATCCCTCACCGGATTTGACGGTGTAAAGCAGAAATCATAAAATAACGATCACAGAGGAAGAAATAAAACTGGAGGATTTTATTTTATATAACAGACTGAATAGCCTCAGAGAAGTTTCAGAATTTATGATGTGATTCATCTCCTCAGTCCGCCAGTGTCTAAAATGACAGCGGATTACTGGCTGACATCTGACACCTTTCGCTTCCCTTTTCCAGTAGAGGTTTTCTCAGTGATTACACGTTACAACATGGCAATGTTCCCCGATTCACACTGTTTGCAGTTACAGATGGTAACAGAATTATCTCCACCCAGAACTGAACACACCCAGGCTCCTGTGGCATTCACTGATGATGTCCCGGTTCTCACTGACATCCTGCCGTCACTCTGTACATTTTTCACAGATTGAAACTTCCTGTCGTATTTGCAATTAATGCTGTTACTTGCTCAACTCACTCTGAACATCGAGCAGCTCCCCACCAGTCCGCGGGTTCTTTTCACCTCTTTCCATCTCTGGTTCAGATTCACATGTTCCGGATTGTATGTGGAGTATTTATTTCCCAGTTATTCTTTTATCTTATTTAATATCCGTTGAGTCAGAGATCCGACAGCCATCAGTCCTGTGATGTGGGAAAATTCGAACCCATTCTCCCTCCCACTCACCCGATGTTCCTGTCTGCTGAACTGTTTCTCAGCCTCTAACGCCAGACTCACTCCGTGAACCCCTCCTTCCATCGCCAGCTCCAGCCTGTCCCGGTAGAAGTCCGTCAACTGCAGCAGCTGGAAATCGTCCCAGCTTGCCAGGAGCTCCGTGATCACTGAGCCCGGACCTGTAAAGGAAAATGAGGAGCATTAAAGAAATTACTGACCTCATACTGGACAGTAACTTCACTTTTTAACCTAAAGATCACCAAACACAATGCGAAGTATATGTATATGGGGATGGAGGAGAATAAGCAATCAACGTTTTGGGCCAAGGCCCTTCATCGGACTGGAAATGAGGGAACAGAAATTCTAGATATTGCCACATTACTTTCCATTCATTGTGGTCCTCATCCGAAATGTCAAATATTTGTACCTCTCCATGGATACTGCCTGACCTGCTGAGTTCTGTCAATATTTCGTGTGTCTTTTTATTGCCCAAAACTTTCAGCATCTGCAGAATGTCTTGTCTTCTAGAGTAACTCACTATTTCAATGTGCATCACGATCTGTTAGAGGAGCAGCAGCAGACGGTAATTGTACACCTTCTACGTTTGACTGTATTTCCCCCAGAAATGTTAACTCTCTCTCTTATCTCTCTGATCAGTTTTCACAAACACTTTGTGAATTCCCAATATTGAATTAAATACGGTCGCAGAATCAGCAGAGTATTTATAAATTAAAATAATTCGCCAACATACCCGTGACCTTTCCCGATGTTGAAGGCACTGGAAGTCCTCCCCTGCCCGCGCATTGACCCATTGTGAGGACAAGTGTGATCAGCTTTTGTTTCTCTGTAACAAAACAAATAACAGGAGGGTCAAACATTAATTGGGGTTTACAGGAGAACACGGTTTTGTTATTAAACTGAGGCAAACACTTCCAAACATCGTGAGCCTGTCCACTGAAGCCCTGACAGGGCCTGATCCAGCTGAGCCCATCGATTCCCGCTCTCTCCATCTATTGTACACCGTGCCGGGACGTCCGGGGTACCTACGTGCTATATTGCACACAATTCCCTTTTCGGAGCCAATCTTGTGTCCTCGACCGGGAGTGATGTGTCAATGCAATGGCAAGGCAGGTTGAGCAGACAGCGCCCACTGCTTTGGCCCTCCTACCACTGGTGGCGCTATGGTGAGTAATGGACAGCTGTTACAGCAGTGTGGGTTGAAACATTTCTGCTGATTAATGGGACATCCATTCCTCTCGTCACTGAATTATACAGATTTCTCAGTCACACCTGATTCTCACCATCTCCTTTGAGTTTTACATCCCCTGGCATTGACAACAGTGGCAATACATGGTTTGCGTCTATATAGAATCACTCTGACATCCTGAACAATGCAATCTCACACATAGCATCATGACATCTTGTTCTGAACCACTATGCTATCTCCGGCAGAACTGTAAGACCATTATTATCATCTAAACTCGGTCAAGATTCCTTTGGACATATCACTTGGCTATTATCAGATAGTTATATGGTACCTTGTTAAGCACAATGGAGACCCGCCATACATCCGAAACAGTAAGTTGGGAAAATTCATTGTAACCTGTTGCAATATGAAGCAGACTCCTGAATTTAATATCAAACTTTCTAACCATGCCATGTACAATCATATAAAAATCAATGACATGAATATCTAATTAACGAGGCCTCGACACTGACATGCAATTCCCACTCGTCACGGACATCCATTCGTTAAATCCATCTTCAGTCACCCTCAGTCATTGAACCCGGTGAGAATCCAGCTCACCAGCTCTCCGAGAATCCCACGTGACCTATCCTTCCAGATGAGCTGTCATGCGGGATCTTGTTACAGACTTTTCCAAAGTTCAGATGAATATGTTACAATCCAGCAACAACGAAAACAGCAAAAACATGGTTTTTATAACAATTAAGACATTTATTAAACACTGCTAAAAAAACAAAAAGTAAACAAACGATTAACAACCGGAAGTCAGCTGCGATATGGCAGCTCGAACACTTCTTAAAGCGAGAATCCGAAAGCAGTTCTTAAAACGATAATGCAAAAACAGTTCTCATAAGTGGTAATACGAAAGTCCAAACTTTTACCCAGTCGCTTAGGAGAGACTTCTTGAAACAATTTAAATTCTCTTTCAGGTCGTGTTACTGCTCCTCCCCGACGAAGTATGTTTTGTTCGAAGGATTCTTGATGAAGAAAATGAAACGGCTTAAAGGCACTGAACATTCTTTGGCGAAACTTTACCCAACCCTCTATTCTTCCGACAGAACAGGAGTTATCATGGACATAGCTGACAAATTCCTTCCGAATCTGAATCAAATGGTATACAATTGATGAATATTTAATGAATATACTATTGGTGGCTGTTAAAAAGACTCTTACTAGGAAATGGTTATCACAGGAGAGCCCACATTTAGATTCATGGATGGAAATTACAATGGGCATTTTCAAAATGGAGAATATAACAGCATATTTTAATCATTAGCTGGAACAATTTGATTCATACTGGGTAAAATGGGTTAACTACACAATGCCTCACAGGCCTGATTTTATTCTCACATATCAATGAATATGTTATTAGAAAAAATCCCTCTCTACGTGTACATAGTTTACTTTTCAATTTGCTTATTTTAGTTTCTTTCCACTGTTTTCTATAAGTGTTTACCTCAGATAAATGCTATGTGGAGTTTTGTAACATATGTGATTATATGATATATTTGTACAATGTCTGAAATACATCTTATGGAAATGTCAGTTCAATGATGAATTTCAATAAAAAATAAATTAAAAAAAATGAAAAATGAGCAAAGTTGGAATAAGGTGATGAAATCGGTATGTTCCACTCATTTATTGGGCAACTAATGCAGACTGTGCAAGACTGCTGTAATGCTCACATAACGTGTGGTTGTGTTCAGGATAAAACATGAGCTCGCACTGAGCAAACATTTGCTTTGAGAGATATGGACCGAGATAGCATACAATTAATATTACAAAAAATGAATATCAAGGCAACAATAGAACTAGGCGACTGGCATTTTCAATGCAGAACGCCTGGAACAGCTTTAAGAACTTCCTGATTGTCTACTTTGCTAGACGGTGTGGTGCCGAGAGAACACAGAATTAGAAACGGCGCCTTGTTTGTTCACTGACTGTAACTAACTTGAGTCATTGTGCAACCTTTGTGCCTGTTGTTTTATTTTTATCGAGGCGTAGATTAATATATAAAAGGGCAGCAAGCTCAGAGCGCAGGCGAGTGGTCCTTAGTGCAAGGAGTGCGGTACATTTTGTGCAATATCCGAAAAATGGCTCTACCAACAATCCGGGATGTAAGGATTGCATTTTACCCTATTCTCGCTGTCTTCGGTGTTCCGGGTAAGACGACACATTGGAATTACTCTCTGTCTGAAATGCTTGGGACGCTCTTCGATTTACAGTCGTTTCACTGGGTGTCTTGTCCCGGTGAAACCAACCCAGCGCGGAGACACGGCAGACTACTGCTGCAGAGATGATCCTCTCCGGTGGATCCTCTCACGTTCACTGCCGCCCCCTCCCCTCTCCAAAGGTCACCCCTGACGTTGCTGCTCAAATTCAGAGAAATCAATCCTCCCCGCTGGCTGCTGTAAATCGGCAACCACGCATTGTTACAGATTGAAATAAATCTTGTGATATAACTTATTTTTGAAGAAGAGTACGAATTGCGGGATCATTGTGGATCGTACCAACTGCCGCTAAACATAGCACCTTCCAGTCTTTCATAATTGGACAGAGAGTGGAGTTTCAGGATAAATTCTGCTTACCTTCGTCTCTCTCTTTCTCTCCCTCTCCCCGCCCCCCCTCACTCTCCCGCGCCCCGCCACTTTAGGCTTTTCGATCAAACCTTTGATAATATGTCTTACCCGTACTAGTTGGGAATTATATTAAATGTAGCTATCACAAGTATGTCCAGCTAGGGATTTGAAATAATTTCTCCCCATTGCTCCTGCAAGATGATAACGAATGCGATCAAAAGGGCAGATGTATCCCAGAGGAGGAGCTTATTTATTGATCGACATGTCTGAAACTATTGAATTTCAGTTAGTTTATGTACAAGCGATACTGGACGAGTCAGTGAAGTCCGTTTCTGTTCAACCGGCCCCGTGCTCATTCATTGATTAAACGCAGGGAACGAGTGCATCGGTTTCACCCTGGGCCTGGCGACCGAGAGCAGCACGACCCCACTTAGTCCGGGGCACTACTGGCTCAATAATTGTGAGAGTTACGTCGAGTGGAATCTGTCGAGTTCACATCAGCAGACTCTCCTACAGCTGCTGGGTTCAGCTCTGTCCCGGCTCTCATTCCCGACAGCTGGTACCTGAATGGGGTTTCGAGGGTAAGTGCCATTGAAATGACGATCCCACGGGTAGGGGTTGTAGGGCGCAAGGGATGTATGGGGGAAGATGGTGATCTCTGTGTTTCTGGGTTGTGATGGCGAAAGAGCAGAGGTGCTGTCCCTCTCGGTTACATCGCCAAGGTGAAATCGAGAGAATGTCTTCAGCAACTTAACCAGGAGCAAATGCGTAGTTCGGCTGCAAACCATTTTAGTTCACTGAATGAGAGGATTTCGGCCTCTTGAAATAATTTTAAAATATTCTCGCTTGGAACATATTTCGCCAGTAACTTTACCGATCACTGTCGGAATAGTATTTTCACATTGGTCTTCTCAAACACTTCTCCTCGCCCCGTTTGTAACTCACATTTTGTATCTCTTTCCCTAGCGAACCTACTGACAATGGTGGTCCTCTTCCGAGGGAATTGCGGCCTTTCCAAATGTATATCCCACTATATGGTTGCCATGGCAATGGCAGATCTCCTAGTGATGATATTCTGTGTAATCGGCTATCATGTCGTCATGTACCAGCTTCCAACATCCTTCCTGGCCTACACATCCGCTTGTAAGGTTGTCCTGTACTTCAATTCAACCAGCCTGCTAACCTCCGTCTGGTTCACTGTCCTGTTCACAGTCGATCGCTTTGTAGCGATCTGTTGTCAGAAGCTTAAAGCGAAATATTGCACAGTGAGGACAGCTGTTGCCGGAATTATAACCGCGCCGGTCCTGTTGCATTTACAGAGCGTCCCGTATCTATTTCAGTATAAACCTGTGTATGTAGTTAACGGTAATCAGTGGGGCTGTCAGCCGAGCTCATGGTTCAAGACGTCTCCTGTGGGAGTCACATTCTCCTTTCTGCAGAGTATTTTAATGGCAATAATGCCTTTTGTTCTGATAACCCTGTTTAACTGTCTAACAGTGAGGCGCATATTAAGAGCCAGTAAAGTGCGTCGCGGTCTGCGCGGTCACAACAGTCAAACACAGAAGGATCCGGAGATGGAAAGCCGCCGGAAATCCATCATTTTACTCTTTAGTGTGTCCGGCAGTTTCATTCTGTTGTGGCTGCCGGTCACTGTGAGTTTTCTGACCACCCGACTCACAGGAACCGCGCATTACGACGGCGATTACACCGACTCTGCCTACGTCGCCACTGAAGCCGGCTACATGTTGATGTACCTGAGTTCCTGCACCAACACCTGCATTTATACAGCGACCCAGGCTAAGTTTAGAGAAGAAATGCTGCGGGTGTTAAAATCTCCTTGGACTTTGTTTTCAATATTAGTTAAAAAGCACAGGGAAAGCAAAGCACATGTTCCTAAAGGTCGAACGTTCATTATCAACTAATTCTCCGCATCGGGCACCCGCCATTGGGTCGCGATATGCATCTGGGATTTATGTGTTTAAGTACAATGGGTCTCGCTATTAAATTGACGGAATAAAATAACACTCACTACGTTTCCGTGCAGGAGCGCCCTTGACAGCGTGACGTCATCAGCAATCCCGGCATCTGATCGCTCAGTTGATTTCATTCAATCGTTTTGACACTCAGGGCTCAATCGGCTGCAGTGTAACTCAGGTAAAGGTGGAGCAATCACAACTAGCTTTACACTGGCAGTGGAGATTCGCTGCGGTCAGCGCTGTGACAGAGCCACCTTCTTGTAGTTTGCAGCGGAAATCAATATTGCATAGATTCTGACCCACGTCGACTATAGCGAACTATGCCAATCGCAAGACCCATAATACAGCCCGTATCCCTCGCTAACTTTGTTAACCAAGGGCTATCCAGACACTTACCCATTATTTTATTGTCACCTGCATCCAGAACGTCTGCTCTAGACATAGTCACGCAGCACTGGGCGGAAAAAAGAATGTCTTCAGACCTGTGTATGCACGTGCCTGTAGTTTTAGCTACTACCGACGTAGGAAAAGACAAAGTTTTCGCTATCTGTACAATATACACCTCCCCATAATTGCATAAACTTCTACAAGGACCCTTCAATTTATTTCCTATATCAATCAATCAAATTTCTTCTTATAGCTTATTCCCTTCCCCACAGTTCAGAAACAATCTGGTGAATTTTGATCTACCATCGCTCAGTTCCTGCAGTATACTTCCCATGGCGTGGCAATTAGATTTGCACCCGTTGCGTTATGCCTGCTCGAATCAGTGCTCCGTCCGGCTGTGAGACCGAGTCGGAACACTTCTGCTCAAAGCTAGGTGAACAATTCCTCTTGTACAGTCCACTAATAACACTGCATTCAGAGAGGTATGACCTAGCAATGCAAGATTACAAATAAAAGCGACCATACAAAAGTCTGTATGTTCTCCCAGAATTTTATTGCACAAAGGGCATTGTCACATTTTGTTTTACATACTGTTTTGCAAACAAAAAAGGATCCAGCAGCAAATATACATCTCGCCGCTTATTGGCAGCGTCCGGGAAGAGGGAGACACACGCACACTATGATTTGCATTCATTCACCGAGCTAATATTGTGACTAGTATGTAAATTAATCTCGGCTTCCCTGTATCTGCCATGGGAGACTTCTTAGAAACATTTCTGAAGTCTATCCAAACTTCCTCTACCTTCCTGCTTCGTTAAATCGTCGAAAGTATTCCTTTAAAACCAGTCGTATTTGTGAGAAATGACGTCCCCGTCACAAGACCATACTATCTCCACATTCGCTTCGATGAATTACCTTCCGGGCTGTATATACATAATTTTTGTTAACCGGAATTTTCCCCCACGACATTCCCACACCGAAATAAAGAGAACTGATCTATTTTTCAAGAAATGAAGTGGTAAGAGGAGCAATGTGGAATCGGTGAAGAAGGAGGAAAAATGCATTTAAGAGTCACAAACTGTAAACGGAGTTTGGGGGATAAATTGAAGACAGATGTTTACATGTCCAACGGCACAGCTTAATCGAGAACGCTGGGTTTATAATTTCATGCACTTGTATTTAAATCAGACCAAAGTCCCGTCCAAATCAGTCCCATGATCCCAGAGTTCAGCGCTCTTTCAGTCATTCATTCCCGCATGGCCCTCCCTCCACCGCGGACGTCCATCCTTCAGCTACCTGAGATGAAAACTCCGCAGTTACATCCGTCCGCTCAGTAGCCTGTCTTTTCCTTCCAATGTTGAGCATTGTCTCAGTGGAAAATTTGGCGAAATACGCTTCCCGACAGACACTTCATCTAAAACACTTGTTCTAGTGAGGTACCAACTTATATTTGTGAAATTAAAATCTCCCTCCTGTTATTGACAACTGTTACTTTTATACCTTGCCACGATCTGTTTCCCTATCTGCTCCTTGATATCCCTATTACCACTGGGCTGTCTATAAAAAACAGCCAGTATAATTATCGACCCCTTCCTGTTCCTGACGTCCACCGACCAAGTCTCCCTAGACAATCATTCCATTACGTCCTCCTTATCTGCAGACTCCACACTATCTCTGTTCAACAGTGCCACACCCTACGTCTTCTGCCTCGCTCCATGTCCTATCTGAACCATCTAAAACCCGGCACTTTCCGGTACATGAGCCATTACACGTCTCTGTAATGAGCACAACATCATGGCTCCAAGGTCTGAATCACGCCTTAAGCCCAAATGCTGCATTCACAATACTTGCGTTAAAATAGACTCATCTTGAACCGTTGGTCTGAGAGTGTCTCTTCTCTATCACCTGCCTATCCCCTCTCACACATTGTCTCCAAGCTCCCTCTATTTGTGAGCCAACCGCCTCTTTCCCGGTTCCCACCCCCCAACCATTCCAGTTTAAACTCTCCCCAGTAGCGTTAGCAAATCTCCAAAACAGGATATTGGTCCCCCTGAGATTCAAGTGCAATCCATCCTTTTTGTACAGGTCACACCTGCCCCAAGAGAAGTCTTAATGACCCAGAAATATGAATTCCTGTGCCATGCTCTAATCCCTCAGCCACGCATTTAACCTTCACCTCATTCCATTCCTATACTAACTGTATCGTGGCACAGGCAATAATACAGAGATTGCTACCTTTGTGCTACTGTCTTCCTCTTCCTTTCCCTACCCTTCTGAGCCACAGGGCCGGACAACGCCAGAAGCACGGACACAGTTGCATCCCCAGGTAGACTCCCCCCCCACCAGTACTCAAACAGGAGGACTTATTGTTCAGGGGAACAGCCACAGTGGTACTCTCTAGTACCTGACACTTCCCCTTCCCTCTCCTGTTTCCCATTTGTCTATCTCCCGTGGCCCCGGTGTGTCCAAATGCCTTTAACTCATTTCTATCACCTCTTCTCTCCCTCACCAGACGAAAGTCATCGAGCTGCAACTCCCGTTCCCTAACGTGGTCCCTTAGGAGCTGCAGCTCCACACACCGGGTACAGATATGGCTGTCCGGGAGGCTGGAAGACTGACGTCACCCCGACAAAGCACAGGAAACTGGTTTGATCCAGGCTGCCTATACATGGACAAGTCTACTCACGTTTCCTGGCCATCCCCGCAATTCCCATTGCCAAAGGAGCCGGCCTAATTATTCCAGCTCTGCTCATTACTCTAACCTGGAGAGTCTGCCACCGATGTCTAGTGGGTTTGCAGGTAAGGACAAGAGGGACTCTGCCAATGTTAAGGGGACGGTAAGATGGAGCGAAGGCGGATTTTCAGGAAACAGAACCGATTGGACTGAGATCAGCATCAATGATGGAGGAAGGAATACCCTCTCTATGAAGGGACATCTCTGGTGTCCCGGAAGGGGAAAACCTCATACTGGGAACAGATATGGCCGGCATAAAGGGACTGAGAAAAGGGAATATATATTTTTCAGGAGGAATGTGGGAAGAGGTTTAATCAAGATAACCATGCAAATCGGTTTACAAACAGGAAGTGTGAGGGTGTTTTATGAACCCTGTCATATGGCACGGGCAGTGTCTTCATCGTGTCAGCTGCCACCTGAATGCACCAGGGTGGATGGTACAGGGTTTGGCAGAGATGGCGAGTGCTGTCGGGGTCGGAGGGGTTTACGAAATGTGGAATGATGCAGGAGTTGGAAGGGATTTTACAGTTGGCGAGGGGAGATAGGGCACTTTTCCACCACTGTGGAAATGTACTTGTAGTACTAAAATAGCATTTTTGAATGTAACAAAATGAAACCCATATTATATCGCAGTGTTTTTCTAATAATGTTCGTCCACCGTAATGCTGAGAGAACTTGAGTACCAGACAGTAGACCACAGTCCCCACAGTGTATTCCATCTCCCACTTTATTGCCTCTTCTCCAAACCTGTCCGAGTCCTTTTGCAGACACCAGTTTTACTCTAAGCTACCTGCCCGGCACCTACCTTCATATCAACTGCAAAGTTGGTAACCAAGCCTTCAATTCTCTCAATGGATCAAGGAAATCTAACATGAGAAAGATTGGTCTCAATACCGACCCCAGCAGAACGCCATTAGTTACGGGCAGCAAATATAACAGCTCACTCTTTGCCTCCCGCTAGTAAACCAATCCTCATTCATGCCAGTATCTTTCCTGTAATACCCTGATCTGTTGTATTGTTAAGGAGCCTCATGTGCAGCAACTTGTAAAAGACCATCTGAAAATTCAAACAAACAACATTTACTGCTTCTCTTTTCTCTATCCTGCCTGTTATTTCATCAAAGAATTCCAACAGCTTCGTCAGGCAAGATTTCCTCTGAGGGAAACTATGCTGACGTTGGCCTACTTTATTATGCTCTTCCAAGTACATCGAAAAATCATCGTTAATGGACTCCAAGATCATCCCAACCACTAAGGTCAGTCTAAATGTCCTATGATTTCCTTTCTTCGGCCTCATTCGCTTCTTAAAGAATGGGCTGATATTTACAACTGTGTAGTCCGCCAGACCCATTCCCAAATCTAGTGATTCTTGAAAGGACATTACTCGTTCTTTAAGAGAAAGATGATGGGCGACTTCTTCACTCAGAGGCGATGAGACTGTAGAATGGGCTGCCAGAGCAAGTGGCAGGTTCGATTTCAACATGTAAAAGAATTTTGTATGGGTTCATGGTGCGAGGGGTATGGGGGAATATGGTCCCAGTGGAGGTTGCTTGAACTCGGCGGATAGACGGATTGGCACAGACTAGATTGGCAGAATGGCATTATACTGTGCTGTAGTGCTCTCTGGCTATAATGTCTGCGCAAACTCTTCGGCTACCTCTTTCTGAAGCCTGGGGTGTTCACCATCTGTCCGGGAGACTTATCTACCTTCAGAACTTTCAGTTTCCAAAACACATTTTCTCCTTAGTAATAAAGTCTACAGTATACTCACTTCTGTCCCCGATGCTCTTGAAGTATTGGCATTTCTGTGGAAAAAAAGATGCAAAGACAAAGTAAGGAATGTAGAGTGGACAGCGGAGGAAGAAGTACAAGGTGGTAGGTCATGGGTGAACATCGGGATGGAGAGGGGTCAAGTAAAATATCTCCCCAGGATATACTTTGTACAACGAAACTAGGATTCAGCACTCCATGACAGCATGTGTAAAATTAATAAGGAGTGCATAGCACTGAAGTTAAATGAAAACACAATCCAGAGAAATGAAGAAATGGTCACTATAGAAGATCAAGTTCACCACTCATGTCCCTCCATAGGAGACCTCCCGGGATCTGAGCAGACAGGTTTCTATTAAGGATCCGCCCTGAACACTGGGTCAAAGGGGCTCTGCTGATAACTCTTGACCACGACAGCCATTAAATTCTACGTTTTTTCACCTGGCCATGTGGGCTTTGAACCAGCCTCTTCCCTATTTGGACTCTCGCCAATTACCCACTTATCTCCTCAATAGCACTCACCCAACTGTTTCTGTTCTCGCTTATTACCCGGTCCACTTAAACCCTGCCTCGACTTATACTCTCTGCCTCTTCGTCCAGGTCCTGAACTGAGTCGTTCCAGCCTGCGATAGTGAATTTGTTGAATTTTTGTTGATAGTGACTACTGCCAACTGAAATTGTTGAATTTTGTGTTTCCGGATTCTGCCTGTTTGGAACCTGATTCTTGCCTGAAGCATCCGTAATCGTCTTCCCTCGCCGGACAGCTTTTCCCGGGTAAGACCTCCGCCTGCCATTCCGGCTACGTCCCTGCCTCCTGGTGTTGATAGACTAATAAAATCCTGGTAAAAGAACATTCATTGGTCTGTACTTGAGTCCTACCGCAACCGGCCCCGCCTGACAGTCTGATATTAACCTGCTGACTAATTCTGACACACGCATATCGTCCAGAACACCGCGCGCTTATCCGAAACTTTCTTAAGTTCTTCCAATACCACATTCATAATTTCCCAATTTTCCAGCTGTTGGCCCAATCCTGAACTCACACTGACACTGCTAATCCCGTGGGTGTGGATATGGAGGCTGGGGCTGTATCTCTATTGTAGGACAGTGGTGCCGAGGTCAATGGAAATGTTAACCATCTGTGTTTCAGTGTAGCCGTTGTGCTGGTAATCTGTGTCTGGGTCTTGAGTTCAGTCTGGGACTGAATCTGAATTTCTCTGTTGTCTGAAACTGTGGAACTAATGAGCTGTCGGTATCTCTGTGCTTTGTAACACACCTTGCGTGTCAGAGAGGAGCGACTGCTCCGGTGCCTCCATAGGCGGGAAAATCGGAGTTGATTGTAGTTTTCCCTGTTGGTAGGAGAAGGAAAGTCGGTCAGTGAGGGAGAGGTATATGCCAGACGGTTGTGTGAAGCGGCCGTTGCAGCGTGTACCACTGTCAATCTGTCGGTCTGACCCTCTGTCTTTTTCACACAGTTATAATATAGCATATGATGCTTGTCTTTCATTCATTCACTTTCATCCATCCTACGTCGATTCATTTCCCAATGTAGAGACCTATGTTTAATATTTATTATTGAATATTCCCTTTGCATTTCTTCCTTTGAGTTCTGGCAGGTCTGAGATGCCCTTATGATCCAATTACATCAGCAAAATCTCTAGATTTTTTTCCCAGCACTTTGTGTGTTTGCCTTCCTCTGAGGATTTCCAGCATCTGCAAATGTTGTCATCTTTCGTACATCAGCATCGTGGTCATCAGAACACGGTCATTCCGCGTGTGTGTGCGTGCGTCCAGGATGATGTTGAAAACGAAAAACCACAGGGAGAGAAGTTTGGGTTCGGACGTGTCGTTGAACTCTGTTCACAAGTGGTTAATTAGCGGAGAAAAAAAAAATGAAATCTGTAAATGTGGCTGCTTCGGGTGTTTATCAATGGAGCTCCGGCATTCTTCTCACTAGATGAGGTACCGCGGAGGTAATGCCTAGGAATTTAGAAGTGCTTGTCTTCTGTCGGCCCAATATTTACACCAGAGACAATGAATGGTGTTGAATCACCATGATTGCTCAAGTGACTGCAGTCAGTCAGCGGCAGAACAGTGTCTCTGGAGACTGATCATTTTTATAAATCCGGGCCGCTTTGAATACATCAGCTCAGAGTTTCCGAGGGAGCTGTGAATTCAGGAGCAACACAATTGGCAGTTTATCACGGACATGGGTTATCCAGTCCTTTTGCGGATAGGAGAAGTTTACTATCCTTTTATTTCAGCCTTTGGAATTCTCGGTAAACTGCGGTATCGGCTGCCGTTGGTGGGAACTGAAATTAATGCCAATGTAGTGATTGTTTCTGTCACTGGTTTCCACAACCTCATCTCCAGTGCTAGCATTCGGCAATCTAGGAATGGAAGCAAAGACAGCGATTGTGGATTCTGATATCCGGATCTAAAAACAAACGGCTGTAGGAATTCAGCGAATCCGCCAACATCGGAAGACCTCAGTGGGACAGGCAGATATCTTCTAGCGGTTTCTGTTCAATAATGTGATGCTCGGGTCTCAGTGCTTCTGGTCTCGAAGCAGCTGCACTGCATTTGCAAATACTGTGTTTATACTATCGCGAAGATGATGCTAATTGATTGCCTGCTTTGGTATATGAGCGGTTGTGTGTGGTACGTGTCATGATCAAACAATCGATTAGTGGTAACGATACAGCAAATTTGAGGAGCTCCCTGTTACAGCAGGAAGATTGAGGGTTTTCAGTAAAAGTGTGTGGTGTGACAGAAAGTGAAGCAGTTGCTGGACAACACAATGATGTCGTTGCAGATCAATTAACAAATCCGACGTGTAGATTCATAACTACCAACACTGTGAAATGCATTATACTGTCCATATAACCATAAATAGCGTAAAACATATTATAATGTATCCACATCTGACACCGCTGCATACATCTGACTGTGTCAACGTGCCTGCTACTGTACGTTGGATTATTCTCCCGGCTTCCCTGTCATGGATTTAGTCGGGAGCGTCAAGTATATCTGAGAGGCTGTATCAGACTAGGTTGTGACTGCTACCTCAGTCAATGTTCTGCTGTAAAGTCGGCGCGGTGGTAAATGCTGGAATAGGAAACAAACACGGGAAATGCTGGAAACACAAAACCTCAGGCAGCTTGTATAGAAAGAGTAAGAGAAAGTTGTGTCATGGGGGCTCTCTGAACACAGCTCAGAAAATACACGTTCACTGCTTTCCCACATCATATTCTATTTTGTCTGGATGAGTGGTTCCGGGAATTCCTGTTTCTGTTGTGCCCTTCGGCTGTTCTGTCGCTGACAGGGAGTCACAGGGAAGTTGATGATTGTTTAATGAAAGAATCCCGCCATCGGCGTCCGAATTGATTTATTTCATTGATATCAGACGCGGATGAAGCCGATAAAAATGTTCCACACTGTACTGACTCTGAAGGTACCTAGTTTCATCTGTCTGCTGCCTCTTCATATTTTTGGTCATCAGAAAGGAATCCGAATTTACATTATTTGACTTTATTTTATTGTGTAAGCTCAGCCAGCTCTTGACCCTCTCTTCACCCTTCTACCGTTGAATGCAACAATAAAATGGGAATACTACATGATCCTCGAAAACTGCGGCAATGGGTTTTACTCAGCATTTTCTCAATTTCCTATTTCCCCTCTCTCTTCAGCGAACTTGATGGCGATTGTGATCCTATCCCGGGATAAGTGCGGTCTCTCCAAATGTGTAATTCTCTACCTGGTGGGAATGGCAGCGGCCGATCTCCTGGTCGTTATCACGCTTCCGCTCATGATGTGGACTGCTTGGCTTTATTTTCCCCGATCATTCCTGTTCATCACTCCTGTGTGCAGTATCGCTAGATGGCTGATTCATACGAGCACTACTGCCTCTGTCTGGTTGACTGCCTCTTTCACCGTCGATCGATTTGTGGCTATTTGCTGTGAGAAGCTGAAAACAAAATATTGCACCGAGAGAACGGCGGCTGTGGTTATCGGGACAGTGAGTGTTCTGGCCTGTTTGGAGAGTGTCCCCTGGGGCTTTGTATACGAGCCTGATAATAATTGATGGTATCCCCTGGTATTGTGTTCTTACACCGAGCTACAGAAACTCTCCGTCATGGGTGGTATTTGAGATGTTTCACCGCATTTTAACCCCTTGTGTCCCATTCTTTCTGATTTTATTTTTCAATATTCTGACTGTCGGGCGGATTCTGGTGGTCAGTCAAGCCCGCAGGAGGCTCCGGGCACAAAAGAGTCGAGAGAATGACAAGGACCGGGAGATGGAGAGCCGACGCAAATCCATCATTTTGCTCTTCAGCATAACGGGAAGTTTCATATTGTTGTGGGGAACACGTTTGGCATGCTGTATCTATCAGCGGATTTCAATGAGTTTTGTTTATTACTCTGTCATGAATCCCGTTTACATTATAGAAGAGACATCAGGAATGCTGCAGATTCTAAGTTCCTGCACCAACACGTGTATTTACGTCCTGACTCAGAGCAAATTCCGTAAGGATCTCAAGAATGTGGTGAAATACCCAGTTAATCGGATTTTGAAACTCATTAAAGCATAGAAATAAATGCTATGCAGTTTTACAATTCAGCTGTCTTCACGCTCCTATTCTGTACTCCCACTTGTAAATAAACGGAAACAATGTAATGAACAGAGTTTCAAACAAAGCAGGAGAAAATCTGTCGATGATCGAAATACAGAACAACACATACAAAATCATGAAGGTTGTCGGCCCGCATAGTTGAATGTTTACTCTTTTCCAAAGTTGCCATCCATCTGCTCAATTGCTCCAGCATTTTGTGTGTGTTGTCTTACAGTTATACAACAAATATGTACAGTCGATCGCAACGGCACCACTGGACTCAGCATCCCAGTAAAAATCCCCTTTTCATTTCACCCTCGTACCGCTTAAGGTGTGCCTTGAAGCGAACCTGTCAACCCTTCTTCCCGATTCTGACAAAACAGCTTGATATGGAGTATACTTCCGTCGGTATTAACCATTCCTGCTCCCATCATTACCCGTCCTTTACATCACACTAATTTTCTCCTCTCCCTTACCTGTATTTTATCCTTCTGTTTTCCGATTTGAACTAATTTCCAGGAACAGAATGTTAGCTTTCAAAGGGAATGTGGAGGAGCGGTGTTACGTGGAGGAGCGGTGTTAGGTGGACGAGCCGATGCTGTGAACCCAAGGACAAAAGACACAGCAGAGCGAAATGCGAACTGATATGAACTAATCCTGCACAAAGTGCTGGTGAAAGTCTTCAGCCCAGGCAGCAGACTTGTAGAGAGAGAAAAGTAAATCCAATTCTGATGAAAGGTCTCTGCCCTAAACGTCCACAGTTTGCACTTGTCCACAGATGCTGCCTGGCCTGCAGAGATCCTCCAGCACTTTGGAATTCTAGAGTCTGCAGATGGTCTCCTGCTTCTGACTGGTCTACTCTTAGTCACTGTCAGCGAGATATTCGACTATAGCAACGCAGAACTGACCTTGGAAAAAGAACATGGAAAGTATGTTTGAAAAGGACAGTGTGATAGAAACAGAAACTTGATAATTAATGGAAAAAAAGGTTCTGCTAATTTTGAATTGGCGCAACTGGGAAATTGGAGGGTTTCTCTAAACAGACACGATCAGTGATAAATTATTTATACAATTAGAAATAAGTTGGGAATTGCGGCAGTTTGTATTGAGATTTTACATTCTCCAGAGAAAGGTAAATTGAGAAATTAATCTGAGTCCTTCAGTGGTTGGTCCATGATGTTTATTATTTTAAATCGTGAGCGGGTAATACCGAAGTAGAAACTCTTAATATAAGCTTGGTTAAGACGGGTAATAAGTAGTGAGGATAATCCTGGGAATTGTAAAACAGTGACTACTGCCATCAATGGAGGCTAAACGTTTGAAGGGGATTCTTCACGACAGGTTTGACAAATAATTGTAGAAGCAGAATCACAGGCAATCAACTGGCTTTGTGAGGGGAAGGTCATAACTTACGCACCTGACTGACTTTCTGAGAGAGTGACAAAACAAATTAATGAGATAGATGATCTGTGTATGGAATTGAGTGAGGCGTTTGACAAGAGTCCCCACAATAGCTCGATCCAGGACGTCGGGAGGCATGGTGAGTATGGGGGCTGGCAGTAGATGGGGCGTTTCCAAAAGATCTGTTCTGTAACCCTGCTTTCTCTGATATTTGTAAATGACTTGAGAGAAGAAGTGGATATGTGGGTTGGTAACTTGCAGTTTGGGGATCCACGTAGCATCCCGGTTAGAATCAGACGATTCCAGCTCGGGGCGATGGAAATCGGAGTTCACTCCTGTGTTTTTTTTCAGGAAGGAATTTGTACATCCCCTGCGTGATATTTGTTGGTATTCTCACAAGGTAAACTGAAAAAAAAAAACAGAAAACAACTTAGCGATTAGGCTGGTGTAAAATTGAGGTTATTGTGCTCCATGGTTCATTATTCTTCGCTTCATCTCTAAATTAATCAATGACAACTATGTGATATTGTGGACAACGTAGAATTTTATCACAATAAGTAGTTCATACACAATAAAATTTTAAACTGGATAACAGAGTACATATGGTAGATTTGATCACAGTGTGGAGGAACAGGAGAGTCGTGCTATGCAAGCCTAGTGATCCCCCAACATTTCCAAATAAGTTAATTTAGTGGTTTCGAAGGTTCATGGCTGAAGAGCTAGCAACTCCGAATTAGTGATCTGACGAGGGAAGAGGTGCTAAGTAAGTCCAGGTAAATGTATGGCTAACGATTTGTGCTGGAGGTCATCGTATACACACATTATTGGACTTTCTTCCAGCATTTGGTATGGCTGGTGTAAGGAGCACGGGTTTTACATGTGTACTGAAAAAAATTTAATATTCTAACTGGGGAGTTTAATGCAGCTACCCTGGCATTAACATGTGGTATGCGCATGCCTGCTGTTGTGGGGTGGGCGACGGAGTAGGAACTAGAACCACAGGTGAGCAAGTAGCATTGAATGAAAGGCAGAGACGAGGTCAAGGAACGCCAAACTGAAGATCAGACTGGACACAGTTAATTATCCAGGTGGCTCCGAGGCCGGGGTCAGTTTATGTCACAAATGGTGTGTAACACTTAAGACAGACATACTTCGAACCTGGATTAATACGTAAAGTAGTGAAACACCTATTACAGAGGTATGGTTCAGAGCAGAAAATGGTTGTCCCGACAATAAAAGTTCTCACGCCCCCTAAAATTCGTTTGCAAATCGCCCTACATACACAGATCTGGCTGTCACCCAAATTCGTGTGCACTCCCATATTTAAAATTCCCACTTAAAAATGCGCACATCACTGAAATCCACTTGCACCCCCAGATCTGCGCATATTCCCATATGCACATTAAATTATCCAGACGAAGATTCACTCCAAACACAAACTGGCGACCTGAGCGTTAAATTATCCGCACGCATCCCAAGTTCCGACACAGCCAGATCCATCTGAACCGTCATGTACACCCACAATATCTTTGCCACTCCCATATTCGTCGACACACCTCTATATCTGCTCAATCCCCAAATAGATCCACAGCCCCATATTGGAGTACACACCCTGAATCAGCGCACGTGTGCAAATGCGTGTGCAATCCCATTTTCGAGAACTCACCTAAATCCGTGCGCATCCCCGGTTTCATGACCTCCCCAAGGATTCGTGCGCAATCTTTGCTCCGGCAAACACAGCCAAATCTATATGTATTCAAAATACATGTGCACGCCCATCTTTGAAAACACACCCCGAAATCTGCGCATGTCAGCATTTCAGTGAGCTCTCCAAACACGCTGACACACCACATATATTATATTATCCCAAAGCAAAGTCCATTTCAACCAGTTCACAAAATTGGAGCCTTGTCATTAAAAATCCACATCAAAACCAAACTTTATTCGTCTGCAAATCCTGATCCGCCAACACACCCAAAACGCATCCCCAAGTCAGTGCACCTCACCCAAAGACATCCCACATACAAAATAGATTATTCCAGAGAAGGAATGAATTCAAACAGTTCGGAAAATGTCTGTTTCGACATTTAAAATTCCCACGCACACCAAAATGCGATTTCAACTGCAGATAGGGCGACAGACAGAACTCCAATGTATGTCCCAAATTTGTGTGCACCGTCAAATTGGACAAAACTCTTCTCAATCTGTGCACATCGCCAAATCCGTGCCCAACGCTCAGGTAAACACTTTTAAATCTGCACGACTCCCCAAATCCATGTGCACTCCATAATACAGTTTGCAGACACATGTTTGCCTCCAAACCCCTGAATCTGCGGATTTCCCAAATCACTGTGCACCCCATATTTTATAAGGCACCCCTATATGTGCGCATCTGCTAATCCATGAGCACACCAAAGCAGTGTGCACCTCCATATTCGCCGATGCTGCCCTAAATCTGCGCCATTCCTAATTGAGTTTCCATCCAAGCCCGCTGACACATCCACATAATCATGAGGTTAACATTTCAAACTGTTCAGAATATGACCGCCTTTTTTGATTAAGCGTGATCGTGAGCACACGATCAGAAATGCTGAGCTGATCAAGTTCACCAGTTCCCAAAGAGAACTCTGCAAGGCCAATCAGGTGGTTCACTGCTGCTTGGCGATAAACCATAAAAAAATTGCATCTATAATTAGGAAACATTAAAAAAAGTACAAGTACTTCATCATTATGATCATGATGAAGTAAGCTGGAGAGAGACATTTATACACACGTTCACCTCCGTAATTCAAAGAGATTGAAGGATAAGGTTGCAGGGTGACAAAACATGACAGGAGCACTTGGCACTGTAGACTGTTCCCTACCGCGAGAATAAAAGCATCTGTCCTTTTCTCACTTTCTCCAGCAGTTTAAGGGTGAAGCCCTGCCGGAACAGAACAGGGTAAGAAGATGGGCCTCGACATTAAAAATCCGCACGTAACCCAGAATGCGTGCGGAACCCCAAATTCCATGTGCACTCAACCTGCTGACAACGGCATATGCATGTTTGGTTCTGTCAGATTCAAAAACATTTTACAGTGTTAATCCCAAATCCGTGCGCGTCCGATACTGGAGAACACATCCCTAAATCTGCTCAATCGCCAGACCGGTTTGTATCTACATATTCGAGAAGATACCATGGAATCTGTGCAATGTCCAATTCAGTGTGCACCCCAAACGTGCTGACACCTCTCACATTCACACCAGATATTCCCAGAGCAGGAAGCGTTTCAAACAGTTCAGAAGGCAGCTGACTGGACTTTAAAATCGGTACATAGGGGACGTCACGTGATGACGTAGGATCGAGACGCTGGAACTCAGAGCTCCCATAAAAAAGTTAATAAATTAATGTTTAAGTGAAGAAAAGTCAATCAATACTTTTTTTAAGGTTACTCATAAACTACTCTGGATTGTTTTAAGCTATGCCTCATAAACAGAGGATGAAGAAAACTACTTCGACGAAGATCCCTCTTGGAACAGAATCAATGCCTACTTCTACCGAAGAACAGCGGACTCAGTTACAACACACCAATGGTGAAACAGAAAAGGAGAACGCGGCAGCATCGGCCATTTCTAAAGGAAAAGATCAACGAGAACTGCGCAAGCGGAAAGGAACGAGCATGCGCAAACGAGTGCACCCAGAACTACAAAACCCAGCAACGCCTGAAACCGACAGTGAAAGTGAGTCTCAGAGAGAGCCGGACGCTCTGGAAAAATCAGACGAAGATGGAGCAGAAGAAGAAGATGAAAGTTCCTCTGAAAACACAAAAAAGATTTTGAGGCAAATAATGCATAAATTAGAAAAAAAAATAAATGCATTAAAAGAAATTAAAGAAAAAATAACAAAAATGGAGGCTATGTTTGATAAAATGACAAAGAAACAGGTAAAAATGGAAAAGAAAATTACAGATTTGGAAGTCAAAGTGGAAGAAATGGATGGAAGAATGAAGAGGATGGAAGATGATAATGATGCCTGGACATCAGAAAGAAAACAACTCGTGGGAAAAATTGATAAGCTCGAAAATTTTAGTAGACGCAACAATATTAAAATTGTTGGACTTAAAGAAGGTACCGAAGGAGAAGACCCAATATTTTTTTTTATCAAAAATGGATACCTTAAAAATTGGAAATGGCTGAAGAAACTTCAATTGAATTTGAAAGGGTGCACAGAGTCTTAAGACCAAGATCTCAAGATGATCAAAATCCGCGATCAATTCTGATAAGGTGTTTAAGATACCAGGACAAAGAAAAGATTTTGAAGGCAGCTGCCCAAGGTGCCAAGAGAAGAAAAAGTCCATTGATGATAGCAGAGAAACCAGTTCTTTTTTATCCTGATATAAGTTATAACCTTTTGAAGAGAAAGAAAGAATTCAACCAAGCTAAAAAAGTTTTATGGAAAAAAGGTTATGTTTTTAATGCGTCAGCCAGCAACACTGATAATTTTTTTGGAGGAGGGAAAACGATTTTTTTTTCTGATTATCGTGAAGCGGAGGTGTTCGCACAAAAAATCCCATCTCTTCGCTAATTAAACGTAGAGACTTTTAAATGTAATGGTTAAAGATGAAGACAGAAATAGTGCATGGAACTGATGGACATTTAAGGATGATATAAGGGAAAAAAGTAAAATTTTAGAAATAATAACTGAGAATAGTATGTTTTTTTATATATATACTTTTTATGTTGCGGGGGGGCTGGGGAGCTTTGAATCGGTTACTACGGGATTCACGTGTGTAATCATGGCGATTGCCATGACCCGTACAATAAGGAGGGTAATGTTGTGTTTTTTTTTTCTTTCACAACATTAGTAGGGGGGTATTTTGTTTTTTTCTTTACTTTGTATTTTTCTTCTATTCTTTTGCCTGGATGATTGGTGGGGACACACATAGCAACATGGAGACTTCTAAAAAGATTTCCCAGGATACAATGAAAGTTGAAAGATTAGATATTATTATAGATTGGAGTAACATAATTAAAAATAATGACTAATCTATTGAATTTTTTTAAGTTTTAATGTTAATGGGCTTAATGGACCAATAAAAAGAAAAAAGAATTTTAACATATATTAAAAAAATGAAAATAGATATAGCTTTCTTACAAGAAGCTCATTTAACGGATATAGAACATCAGAAATTAAAAACAGACTGGGTTGGAAATGTTATTGCAGCTTCATTTAACTCAAAGGCGAGAGGAGTTTCAATTTTGGTTAATAAACATTTACCAATTAAAATACAAAATGTATTAACTGATTCGGCAGGAAGATATTTAATTATACATTGTCAAATTTTTTCAGAACTATGGACTCTTATGAATATTTATGCACCAAATGAAAATGATGTAAAATTTATACAGGAGGTTTTTTTTGAATTTGGCTAACGCACATGATGAAATATTAAAAGGTGAAGATTTTAGTTTTTGTTTAGATCCAGTTTTAGATAGATCAACAAAGGCTATTACAATATCAAAAGTAGCAACATTAACTCTATCATTGATGAAAGATTTAAATTTGATTGATATATGTAGAAGAATCTATCCAAAAGAAAGGGATTATTCATTCTATTCAAATAGACATAAAACATACTCTTGGATAGATGTTTTACTATTATCAACAAATACTCACGATAGAGTGAAAAATGAGGAATATAAAGCAAGACTATTGTCTGATCACACTCCTTTAACAATGACAATGACAATGATAGATCGAGGAATCAGTTTATAGATGGAGATTTAATTCAATTCTATTAAAACGTCAAGATTTTTGTGATTTTATGAGAAAGCAGATTAAGTTCTTTTCAGATAGAAATTTACATTCAGTTGGTGATAAATTTATATTATGGGAAGCAATGAAAGCATAATTGAGAGGCCAGATAATAAGTTATACTTCTAAAATTAAGTAGGAATATATGATAGAAATAGATCAATTGGAAAAAGAGATTATAAAATTAGAAAAAGAATCTCAAAGAAATATGACAGAAGAAAAAAGAAGAAAACTTATTAATAAGAAGTTAAAATATAATACACTCCAGACATATCGAACAGAAAAAGTAATTATGAGAACTAAACAGAGATATTCTGAACTAGGTGAAAGATCACATAAAGTTCTTGCATTGCAGTTAAAAACAGATCAGATTTCCAAAGCAATAAATGCAATTCGAACAAAAGTGAATGAAATTACTTATAAGCCTCTAGAAATTAATGAGGCTTTTAAGAATTTTTATTCTGAGTTGTATCAATCAGAATCAAAGAATGATGATGTTAAGATTGAAGAATTTTTATCACAAATAACTCTTCCAAAATTAAATACAGAAGAACAAAAGAGATTAAATACGCCTTTTACATTGAAGGAAGTTGAGGAAGCTTTGGGATCACTTCAAAGTAATAAATCTCCAGGAGAAGATCGTTTTCCACCTGAATTTTATAAAAAGTTTAAAGATTTATTAATTCCTCCTTTTATGGAGTTAATATATCAAGCGGAAAAAACGCATAAACTTCCAGAATCTTTTTCAACAGCTACTTTAATAGTATTGCCAAAAAAAGATAGACCTTTTAAAACCAGCATCATATAGACCTATTTCTTTATTAAACACCGATTATAAAATAATAGCAAAAATCTTATCTAATAGATTATCTAAATGCTTACCAAAATTAGTGCATATGGATCAAACAGGATTTATCAAAAATAGACAATCGGCAGATAATGTAACCCGTTTATTTAGTATAATCCATTTAGCGCAAAAGAGGGAGGAAATGAATGTGGCAGTTGCTTTAGATGCAGAAAAAGCATTTGATAGATTGGAATGGGATTTTTTATTTAAGGTATTGGAAAAATATGGATTATGAAAATCATTTATAAAATGGATTAAAACCTTAAATACTAATCCCAAAGCTAAAGTAGTGACAAATGGTCAAATTTCAACATCATTTCAGTTAACAAGATCAACTAGGCAAGGTTGCCCATTATCACCAGCTTTGTTTGTGTTGGCAATAGAACCACTAGCTGAATTAATTAGAATGGATCCAGATATTAAGGGTTTCAGAGTTAATCAGGAAGAATACAAGATTAACTTATTTGCTGATGATGTTCTACTTTATTTAACAGATCCACTACATTCACTACGCAAATTATCCTATAGATTAGAAGAATATGGGAAAATATCGGGTTATAAAATAAATTGGGATAAAAGTGAAATTTTACCTCTTACTAAAGGAGATTATAATCAATGTCGATTAATAACTCAATTTAGTTGTCCAGCAAATGGTATAAAATATTTAGGTATGAGAGTTGATAATGACATAAAAAACTTATACAAATTAAATTATTTATCACTTTTGAAAAAAATTCAGGAAGATCTTGATAAATGGATGGCATTACCAATAACATTAGTAGGTAGAGTAAATACTATGAAAATGAATATATTCCCTAGACTACAATATTTATTTCAATCATTACCAATACAATTACCCCAGAAGTTTTTTCAAGAGTTAAACAAATATGTGAGGAAATTTCTCTGGAAAGGTAAGATGTCAAGAATATCGTTGGAAAAATTGACATGGAAATTTGATCTAGGAGGATTACAACTTCCAAATTTTTAGAATTATTATAAAGCAAATCAACAGATTTATTGCATCTTTTTTCGAGAAAGATAAACCGGCATGGGTTAGAGTAGAATCAGATAAAATAGGAGAAAACGTACCATTTTATATACATTTTATATACAAATGGGAATCTAAACGGATACGGGAAAAGAAAGAATCTCCTATATTAAAACATTTGATTGATTTATGGAATAAGATAAATGTTGATGATGAGACAAAAAAAATCTTTATTAGCAAAGAGACCTTTAATTCAAAATAGACTTATTCCTTTGACCATGGACAATCAACTTTTATATAATTGGATACAAAAAGGGATTAGATATATAGCGAATTGATTTGAAGGAGGTATATTAATGTCATTTGATCAATTAAATAATACATATAAAGTATCAAATAATACTTTATATTGTTATTTTCAATTAAGGGCTTATTTAAGAGAAAAATTAGGTCAAACAATGTTATTGCCGAAACCTAATGAAATAGAAATTTTAATGCAAAAAGGAAATATTAAAAAAATTGTATCTTGTATGTATAACCTGATTCAAAAACAGACAATTAAACAAGGAATTCATAAGTCAAGACAAAAATGGGAAAGTGATTTGAATATTAAAATTGAAGAAACAAATTGTCAAGACTATGTCTTGATAGCATGACAAATACAATAAATGTTCGGGTAAGATTAGTGCAGTATAATTTCCTACATCAATTATATATTACACCACAAAAAATAAATAAATTAAATCCAAACTTATCGGATCAGTGTTTCCGATGTAACCAGCAAACTGGTACTTTTTTACATTCTACATGGTCTTGTTCTAAAATTCAACCTTTTTGGACATATTTAAGACTTTTACTGGAACAAATTAGAGGAACACAATTTCCTCATAATCCAATATTACTCTTAATAGGTGATATTGAAGGGATAAAACCAAAACTCAAACTAAATAAACACCAGAATGAATTTATAAAAATTGCACTGGCGATAGCCAAAAAAGCTATTGCAGTTACTTGGAAATCGGATACATATTTAAGTATAGATTCTTGGAAGAAAGAAATTTATGGTTGTATTCCATTAGAAAAAAATACTTATAATTTAAGAGATAAATATGAAACATTTCTGAAAATTTGGAGCCCTTATTTACAAAAGACAGGATTGAATCTATAAATGTTCTGAAGATGAAACAATTGGTTATTTGGGGAAAGAAATAAATGTACATATTAAAGTCATTACGAATTCCATGGAGCATGTGGAGATCTTCCAACAACCAGGCAATCTTTCTTTCTTTTTTTTCTATAGGGCAGTTAGGGGGGAGGGATAAGGGGAGGGCGGAAGGACATTGTTTTTCCATACTTCATTTTGTAACTACTTAAAAATGCAATAAAAAAGTTATAAAAAAATCGGTACATAACCAAAAATTCGTGATCAAGTTGATACCCTCTGACACAAGCAACCCTGTGATTAACCCGAAATCCATGTGCATCGCCATCTTCGACAACGGACACCTATACCTGTACACATTCCCAAATCCGTGTGCAACTCAAAATATATGCCCATCCTCAAATAAAAGTGCATCCCAAACCGTGTGTGTGTGTGTGTGTGTGTGTGTGTGTGTGTGTGTGTGTGTGTGTGTGTGTGTGTGTGTGAGTGTGTGTGTGAACCCACTGAGAAACCCAAAAGCATATTCGATTATCCCCGACGAAGAATCATTTCAAATTGTGACATAATGGCTGCCTAAAGAAGAGGAAAAATGAAATTCAAGGTCAGATATCGACGTTCAAATGACAGTTTTGTTACTGTATCTATAAATAGAATAACTTTGAGATTCGCCACACCTTCGAATCCGCAGACACGCCAAATCAGTGAGAACACCGAGATCCGTACGCACCACCAAATCCGTGTCCACCCTTATGTCTCCGTATAACTTGAAACCCGTGGATACACCGACTTGGAAACTACATTATCCCAAAAACATTTCACGAAATGACAAAATATGCTTACACCCCCAATATCTGCCCACTGCCCGCAAATCAAATTAGTATGCACCTCAAATCCAGCGACACCTGCGTTCTGCGTGAAACAGACTCGCCTAATGTGAGGATTCAAATAGTTTACTATTTTTATCCAGAAATCTTTCCCCCCGCTTCCCAAAAAGTAAACTCCGTTATTCCTCTTCTATTTCTCCCTCCACTGTTGATTAACTAATACTCCATTTCCTATTCTTTGACAGTTCCCATTTTTCCCTACATCACTAAAGTCCTCTCTGTGTTCGCTGGTGTCAGCACTGTTCTCTCTGGTTGCACGGGTGCTCGGCTGCGCAGAAACTGAACTGCTACCGCGATCATAGCATTTGGGGTCGTGCTGCTGGGTTTTGTATAATATCATGTTAATATAATTCTGGAATTATGGTGATAACTTTTACAAATCTTTATAATATAATGAAATATTCTGAAATTAATTGTGTTAATGAATCTAATCCATAAATATTCTGAATAATAAACGTACAAAAACCTTTAAAATGAAATATTTTAGAACGTCATCGTATTGACAGCGTCAGTGTTTCCAGTTCCAACACTGTTAATATAGTTACAGTAAAGACAGAGTGGTGGAGCGGAAGACGCACAGGAAGGGTTAAATGTGTGTCTACTATCGTAGCCACAGTCCCCGGCAATTCTACGTCTCTGAGGACCGAGCACCTGAGTGGAGTGAGGTGGTTCAGTGCGCTGGATCTGAAGAGCGGGGATTACCAGGTCCCCATGAGTGAGACGAGCAGGAGAAACGGCGTTCATATTTCTAAAACCACAAAATACATGCAGAACTCAACAGGCCAGACAGCATCTATGGGAGGAGGTAATGACAACGTTTCGGACCGAAACTCTTCATTCATATGTCTTACAGTTCGAAATAGTGCCACGGGTCATATCCGAACACACGGCTACTCTCCAGCGTGTCATGGGTAATCGGTAGGGGATATATACTTGCGGGTGATATTGGTGTTCCTGGACGATCTCATAGTGTTCGGCTCCACCTTAGAGGAACATGAAGCGAGCCTGATGAATGTGTTTGGCCCTTGAAAGCTGGAGGATTATAACTTCCCCTGGTCAATTATCAATACTGCAACATGTCTGTCAACCGTGTTAGTTACACAGTCTCACGGGATGAAATCGCCACGATCCCTCAAAGATAGAGCCAGTAGCCACATGGCCAAGGCCTCAGAATGTGAGCGTCCTCCGCTCCTTCCCTGGATTCTGTGGGTACAATCGGTGTTCCTGAAGGACTATTCAAAAATGGGTCACCATTTGAATAAGCTTCTGTGTGGTAACCCTCCCTTGGGAAAGAAAAGGAGGAGGACGGAAGAAGAAAGTAGAGGTTATCATAGTGCTTTGGAACGATTTGAAGGAAAATGGGATGCAATACCTGAATAGGCGTTTCAGTTGCTGAAGGAGCTGCTGACGGAAGCGCTTGTATTAGTTGTTCCTCAGACTCCCAATTGCCTTATATATTGCAGCCAGACGCCAGCAAAGAGGGCTTACGTGGCATTCTACATCAGGATCAAGGCACAGGGTTGCGAGCTATTGTTTTTGCCAGCCAGAGTCTGTCTATCCAAGCGGTATTGCCCCACGAAATAACTGGAGTTTCTGACATTGATTTGGGATCCAGTGGGTAATTTAAGTACCTCGTAGGAGGTGATGTTGGATAAAAATCCATTGACATATTCCTGACGTCGGAGAAATTGGATGCAACTGGTGGCATTGTCTACTCATAATTTTCCATTGGTACCGGCCGCGGAGCCGGAGCATTGATGCGGAGGCTTTGTTCGGACATGCGCATGAAGGTTGGTAATGGACAGAGAGTGGGAGAGTGTTCCTGCCCCTGGAGTTAATGCAATGTGCCAGTTCACCATCACGGTGAAATCAGTGGCGAGGCAAGTGCAGGATCGAGTGATGGAACATTTGGGATGTTCTGTTTGCGCCATTTCGCAAGCTTACATGCCCACAAGTTGGAGATCGTTTAGACGGAAAAATGGTGTCAACATATTGGGTGTTTTGGCGTGAAGCAAGGTTGCCAGCTGACCTTTAGTTTGGGTTTGTCGCGGAAGGTTTTCCACAGAACACTTATATGTGTCTGTGTCTGATATAAGGAGGGAATTGCAAAAGTTGCATGAACTAGCAGGTGTCCATACAACCAAACAAACGTAAGGATATAAGATATAACCATTTCGTTAGGTTCGCCAAAGTGATGTGTCCAGACAGAGTTCTCATTAGGAATTTGGAGCTACCTGTGAAATATAATTTGTCCGGCCGCTTGGTGGCTACGCTTAACGTAGTGGAGAGTCAGATGTCTAAAGTTACAGTTTTCCGGGTGAAGCCACAGGATGACAATCGATCTGCCAAGAAGTTCTGTCGGAACCACCGTATGCTCCTGGGTCAAGAGGTACGTGTTGATCCAGAGCCCGGCAAGCGGGAGGACAGAAGGACAAGCAGTGGAGAGGTTATGAAGAAATATCTTCTCTGAATGTGGTATAGATCAGACGATAAGTAAATGGGGATGTAGTATGCGTCACCATTTGCAACTCCACAATCATTGAGAAAAAGCTTCCCAAGCCTCCCCACACTGATGCAAATGAAATGGGTTGAACTAGGAGTGGTGAGGCAGGTTTGCGGCTGGGAAATGTCAGGAGACTGCGATCTAAAGGTCGTGATAATGAAACCCGAGCTTAGCCAAGTGACAAGAGGACTTTTCACTCTGTTGTCGGAAGGCACGAGAAATTTACGGAAAATTACGGAAGGCACGAGAAAGGACTTCCCCATGTAGGCAGGAATGATGTCAGGGAGAGGCTGATGTTGAAGAAGTAGATCATAGGGTAAGGAGGTCTCAAACAGTCTGGAACCTCCTCCCCCCATGTGCTGGCCAGTGTCGCACAGTGGGAGCAATGACCTGCGAATATACCCCGAATGAGAGATGACACTACCATTTAAAAATTGATTGGAGGTTACCTCATCATGAAGTTCCTTTATACACTGTGTTATTAATGAGTCGATCATACGTTATTTCACAGTCATGGACAGAACTGCTTTTGGTGGGGAAGAGTATAAGGGTCTGGTAAAGGTTTCACTGTTTGAGTTATTGTTAGAGATTAGGGGTGCTCAGGAATGTGGGCCATCCAATCAGGAAGGCTGGGGAGAAGGTGTTTTTTGTGCTGATCTCCGGGGAGAAGACTTCGTCTTTAATCGCCGGGAGAGGACGAAAGGGAAAACTGGAGAGAACAAGTCGTAGTATTCGATCCGGAGGGGACTGTGATTCGATGGACCCAACGTGGTGGAGTCTGCTGGAAATCGATGACTTCGAGTTTTGGAGGTTTTGTGCACCAACCTGTGCAAATTAGGTAAAGTTTCTGCTCATAAATAAACTTTTTTGAATTGTAAGCCGTTTGCAATATGTTCTTTCCAGTGATGAGCTGTAACAAAGCAGCAAAACACACAGCATTCAGAGCAATGCTGAGGCTTGGGTGGGCGAGACATCCGGATCACACTAACCGGCGGGACCGAGTGTCTATGTGACAGACGTGTTAGGTTGGACTGCCAGTGATGGCGAAGGAGCTGTTTCCTGAGACGCCCGGGAAGAAAGTGGTTTTCAGAATCAATCTTCAGACTTTGCTCGACCCCAACTCAATCGACCCCCGAAATCAGTATGAAAACCCATATCTGTGATCGTCCCTGACGACATTCTGCATAGATCCCCAAAACCGTATACACACGCAAAGGCACTGAAATCTCCACATCCAGCGACCTTCCCCCAAATCAGTGTGAAAACTCATATCTGGATCGTCCCTGACGACATTTTGCATAGATCCCCAAAACTGTATACACACGCAAAGGCGCTGGGATCTCCACATGCTCGTTCCATTATGCGAGCGAAAAATAATAATAGTCTCAAGTAGTTCACAAAATAGCTGCCTCCTCGCTAAAGAAATATCAAGACCATAGTTCAGTTTAAAGTGCAATTATATATCTATAAGTGAAACAATTTTGAGATTCGTCACGCCTCTAAAAGCACCAACACTCTGCATATTCCTGCGCAGCCACATATTCGACGACACACCGATAAATCAGGGAACATCCCTATATACTTGTGCATTCAAACTCCGCGTACACCACCAAACCTGCACAAACCCACATATGCGTATTTCATTATCTCAGAGAATGTGTCATTTCACCAATTTCACGAAATTTCTGTCTCCATCTTAGAGATATATCAAGAACAAATTACAGTTTAAACCCATCAATTATGAAAATATCTTTAAATGAAGTAATTTTGAGATTCGCACAACCCCAAATCTGTGTGCATAGATATGCACCAAATAAATCCCTAAATCTGCGCACACACTCTCACACCCGAGCGCACCCGAGGCGCCAATATTCACTGTAACACTCCATAATCTGCGGACATCGCTAAATCCATATGAACCCTTAATCCCTGCACATCCCCATACCTGCTGACAGCTCACATTCACATCTGTCTGGACCCCCAATTCCGTCTGCACTTCCATATTCGCCGTCACGCTCCGTGAATCTGCGAACATCCGCAAATCGCTGTGCACCCGCAAATGAGCTGGCACCCGCATTTGCACATTTCGTTATCCCAGAGAAGAATCATTTTAAATAGCTCACAAAATAGCTGCCTCCGTCCGAAAGAAATCGCAAGAACAAATTTTAAAGTTTACTGTGCGCTTATTATTAAAGTATCGATAATTGAAACAGTTTTGAGATTCGTCACAACACCAAATCCAACGGCCTACACGAAGCCATTTGTACTCATATACGCCGAAACGCCACTATATCTGCACATATCCTCAAATCCGCACGCACCGTCAAATCCATAAGCAGCACCAAAAGCGCTGACCTTTCCTCATGCACGCGATAAACCTAGTACAAGAATCCTTTCAAAAAGTTCTGAAAATAAATATATCCACATTTATAATATAGCAAGAAAAAAATCAAGATTGAACGTGCATTTATTCCACGCCAAAAGATGGCAATTTCCTCACATCCCCGAAAATTGTTTGAAACTGCAGATCCGCCTACTCATCCGCATATGGATTTAACTGCAAATCGTGTGTAACGCCATTTTCCAGAGCACGCCCCGAAAACTGCCAACATCCCCACATCCATGCACACCCACTAACTACTTGCGCACTCCCATATTTCTCGCATACCCCTAAGTTTGTGCAATCCCTAATTCAGTGCACAGCCACATATTGGAGAACACCGAAATCCCGAAATCCATGTGAACCCCTAAACCCCAAACACAGCGAAAAATCTGCACAATCTCTAAATCAGTGCGCACCCCAAACCAGCTGACACTCCGACATGCCAGAGGATCCTAGAGCAGAAATCATTTCAACAATCTAAAAATACTTGTCTCCTCCAGAGAATAACAAGAAAATGGCTGCAAGTTCAAGTTGTATTGATTTTGACAGTTAACTATAAATTAAACAACTTGGAGATACGACACAAAGCCAAAACCGTAGACTCCACAACTCTCTGAAAACCGCGAAGCCGGTAAACAACCCAACATTGGGCTACACACTCCTAAATCAGTGAGCTTCCCGAAATCAGTGTGAGTCTCTATATTGGCGGACACATCAGACAATCTGTTCCCAAGTCAGTGTTCATCCTCATATTTACTGCTTCGCCTGAAGAGGGCGCAATCTCCAAAGCAGTGTGCACCCAAACACGCTCACACTCTAAGAATATTGGATTATCTCAAAGCAGGAATCAGTTCATTACTGTTCAGAAAATGGTCGTCTCGGCATTTCAAAATCCGCAACCACTCCAAAATTTGTTTGCAACTCCCGATCGGCCGACACACCCAAATCTGGATCTAATCCCAAATGGGTGCGCATCCCCATGTTCTGGAACACGGCCCTAGAACAGTGGACATCCCCAAATCCTTGTGCACCACCAAATCCGTCGCGCCACAAAATCTACCGACACCCCCAAATCTGTGTGCAACCGCAAATATGCGCACATTCCAAATAGGTGACCATCCGCAAATCCAGGTGCACTGCAAAACCGCCGGCGCCGCCATATGCACAGTGTTTATCCCAGACAGAAAACAGCAAGAATACTGTTGAAATTTCACAGGTAATGGAACAAACTTGAGAGATGTCACAAACAAACCCGCAGGCACTACATTTTGTGCGAACCCCGAAATCAATCCTGTGCACCCCAAACGTGCTTACACCCACATAAGCACATCAGAGTGCCCCAGAATCTGAAACAGTTTAGTGCCTCGAGTGCTGTTGTTGAAAGTTCAACGTGCGCAGATTATGAAAGTACTGAATCACTAAATGAAAAAAGCTTGAGACACGCCATGAAACCAAATCTGCAGTTTCTGCAACTCTGTCAGAACCCCGAAATCCCCCACCACCATTAATGCAAACTCCCCATTAATGTTTCAACATTCAAATCCGAAATTCCAGGTCGGCCGACACAACGTTATATCAATGGACATCTACGTATCAGTCTGCACCTCCATATTGGCGAACACATCATTAAATCTGAGAGAAGGAATCATTTCAAACAGTTCAGAAAATTGACTGTGTCAACATTAAAAATCCCCACGCCCACCAACAATCGTTTGCAACTCCAAATCTGCCTACACGCCCAAATCTGGTTTTAACTCCAAACCGCTTGTACTGAAAATCCCAGCACCGACCCCTAAATCAATTAACATCTCCAAATCCATATATTTGACGACACACCACTAAGTCTGCTCAGTCCCTAGCTCAGTGCGAAGACGCCTATTTGTAAACGGTGCCCATCCCGAAATCCATGTGAATCCCTAAAACTCAGTACACCCCGTATTTGCCGCCACATCCCACAAATCAGAATATTCGCCAAAATAATTGCGCACTCCAAACGCGCTGTCACCTCCACATGCACATTGGAGAACATCAGAGCAAGAATCATTTTTTTTCACAAAGTTCCTGCCTCTACCATAGAGTAACAAGAATATTGGTGAAAGTACAAATTACATTGATTACGTCAGTATCTATAAGTGCAACAACTTTCAGATGACCAAATACGCAGACTCCACAAGTCTATGACAAACCGAAACCGATAAACAACCCCATATTGGGATACACATCTCTAAATTAATAAGAATCTGCAAATTAGTGTGGACCTCTATATTGGCGATCACATCACTAAATCTCTTCTCATCTCCAAGTCAGTGTTCATCCCCAAATTTACTGACATTAAAAGGGCGTAATCACTAAAGCAGTGTGCAATCAAAACACGCTCACACTCACACATACATAATAGATTGTCTCAGAGCAGGAAACAGTTCTACACAAAATAGTTGTCTCGGCTTTAAAAAATCCGCAGGCACCCCAAAATTAGTTTGCAACTTCGGGTCGGCGGAAACACACATATCTGGATCTAATCCCAAATGGGTGCGCACCCCCATGTTCCTGAACACACCCCTAAAACCGTGTAAATCCCCAAATCCGATTGCAACCCAAATCCAAGTGTACCCGCAAATCTGCGCACACCCAGTGGCGTATCTATGGTATGGCAGGTATGGTACGTGCCTTGGGCTGCACCTGAAGGGGGCCCCACTGAGAAGTTTTGTTAAAGTCAGACAAGCCATCCTCGGATAGTGCAAAAATAGTTTTCTTCAGATGTCTTTGAGTATCATGAGTGAGAAGCACTAGGGTGGCCTTATTTCAAAACATCTGGAACTGAAGGACGGAAGAGACGAAAGTTCGAGGCCGGGTAAACCAAGAAGTCGATCAAGTTCTTCGTGCCCTTCTTTGAAAATCCCGGAACACGCTCCATGGAGTCGCCTGCACCTGCTACAAGTTTGTTAGAATCCAAAGGTGGATCAAGTACAAATGTGTCACAAGTCGAGAAGGAATTCAGGTCCGATTAATCCAAGTCTGACGAGATTAAGAGTGTGGCTGCCACAGCGAACGTGTACATGACAGTGGGGGAAGACTAACGGTGGTGGTGTTGGTGATGTTGAGCTTATGGACGAGGTTTTACCAGACGAGATTGAATCTGACAACACTGAACCTAGTGAACTGGATGGTGTCAAAGAGCCTCGGATCAGAAGTGATAGAAAGGCTCGACATTGGACTTCTGAAGTTCGACAAGGATACAGAAAAAACAATTTTACCTTGTTGCGTTGAGAACAGAAATAATAAAGCTTGGTTCCAAATATTTCTAGAACAGTGAGGGACTTTCCAACCAACAAATAAACGCTCAATGAACAAAACATGGTTCAAAAGAAAATTGGGAAATGGTCGTGGTGAGGATGTAACTCGCTCATGGCTGGACTATACTCCTTCCAAAAAGTCTGCATTTTGTATCTGTTGTCTTCTCTATTCCCGTTCAGTCCATCAATCCTCGATGGAGCAGGAAAGTGGATTAAACCAGTGGAAGGAACCTGAAAGGACTAGTGTTCATGAAAATGCCAAGAATCGTCGGGAATGCTTCACACAGTGGAAAGAAATAGAGAGAAATTTAGCTGGAAACAGAGGAGTTACTGACACAGTATTTCAAAAGCAGAAGTGGCATGATATCTTGACGAGAAATCTTCACTGCATATACTTCGTCGCGACACAGAACCTGGCTTTGCGAGGGCGCAGGGAGTCACTTCAGCAAGACGATGACTCCAATGTGGGAAGTTTATTTGGCTTACTGAAACTACTGGCCATCTTTGACCCTGTCATAAAGGAGCACCTCACTCATTTGGAAAGTCATCCTGGATCCATGTCCCATCTTTCACAGGGTGCCCAGAACGAATTACTCCTCATTATGGCATCCACTGTTCGCCAGAGTTTACAGAGAAGCATTCATAAAGCCAAGTACTGTGCTCTCACTCCACTCGACTCCCGATCGGGCACACCAGGAGCAGGTGTCAGAAGTGGTGAGAGATGTGGAATTCATTTTCAGAAGAAAACAGTCCGTCTTAGCGTGTCCGTCCTTGGTTTTATCCAAATAAGTCAAAAGGATGCTGAGAGCTTGGTTGAAGACATCTTGAAAAAGTTAGAGAAAGTCGAAACGGAGCTACAAGATTGTCGGTCACAGTGCTATGGCAACGCTTCTGTGATGGCTGGACACAGAAGTGGTGTTCATCAAAGAATAAGTGAGAAAAACAATCTGGCAGTGTTTGTGAATTGCAACAATCACCCACTCAACTTGGGGTGTTCATGTAGCCAAGCAGGATACAACTTGGAATCATCGAAGCTCTCTACGTGTTATTCTCACATTTAACACAGGGCTGGGGAAAAAAATCTCAAAACCGCCGTGCCTGTGGTTGTTAAGATGGAGTCCGAAACCAAGTGGGTGGCAAGTACAGAAGAAGGGAAGCCCATCAACAAGTTGAGGAGATATTTCAAGTTCTCCAGGACATGATAAACAACGAAAACGAGACCAGTGAAACAGGAAGTGACGCAAGTCAGCTGCACAACTGCATGTTTAGTTCCGATTTTCTGAATTTGCTAGGATTTTGGAAAAAAGTACTCATTCGGATTGACCGCATTCAAAAGACGCTGCAAGATCCTAGACTGAACGTCCATAATGCTTCCCTGGATTTGAAAGCCCTCCGGTATCGTTTTTATGATGAAAGAGAAGTGTTGGTCAGTGAGTTACTAGAAGAATGGAATATTGAAGTTGAAAGATGTCAGAGATGAAGAAACGAATGGCTGATGAGAACTCGAGGGACAGTGGGTTAACAGCTAAGAGGAAATGGAAAGAGTCATGAAAGGAACACCCGACCGTATTCACAGAGAAATGGACGAATTCGCTCGGCTGCACGACACTGACGCTAAGTTCGGGTTCCTTCTCGACGTCAAGGGACTGGGTTCCAGCGCCGAGAGTAATGACCTAAAGAAGAAGTGCTAAAGTTGGGCGAATTGTACAGCTCAGATGTTGATGGGCAGCAGCTATTTGAAGAAGTTTTGGTTTGCAGAATGTTGCTATCAAGGCGGGTCAACATGAAGACATCAAGACCTTAAAAGCTTACTGAATTTATTATTCACTATGGAGATGAGCGCGTCTTTGCCAACCTTCGCATTGTTATTGAGTTAATGCTAACCATCGCAGTTTCTGTCGCCAGCTGTCAGAGATCATTCAGCATGTTAAAACTAATGCTTTCTTATTTGAGAATCTCCAGACTCTGTGATCTTGCTCTGCTGAGTGTAGAGAGAGAACAAACTGAAAAAAAAAACAACTGACTTTGATCACATCATTGACCATTTTGCATCAGGGAAAGCAAGGAAGGTGCAGTTATAATTTTCATGTAGTGCCATAATTTGTTAATTATAAGATTAACGAGCCTGACGTATTTGTGAGTTGATATTATGGGAAAGTTGACTAAAAGATTGGCGTTATGTGTTTGGAGAGGGACTCAATTTCAGTGCTTGCCATAGGCGATATTTTCTGTAGATACACCCGTGGTTGGTGGGTGGTGAGGAGACAATTTTTGAAACAGATGAGCAACTATCGACGGAGGGCTGTGATCTGCCGGACCTGAAACCATATGGCTGACTCCACACTGTTCCACGTGAGCTTCAATAAATACACTGCACAGATATCGCAAAATTACCTGACTCTTGCCCCAGCGCTAGAGCGAGGAACACGGAAAAATTAATGTGACCCACAGGCACCCCTTGTTCCACGCATCACAATGTATCCTGTGCAAGATGAACCTGAACATCGTACTTCATCAATTCTCAATTATCATCACGCTTGTCTCCCTATCCACGGAGTGAAAGACCCTCCATTTTCCACACCTGGAGTGACAGATCACTCTATGTCGATCCAGCTCAATGGGTGAAATGCTCTTCTCTTGTACCCGATCGTTCATTTCATTGTGTCACCGGCCAGGTGGTAAGCAAGCTGACTGACCAGAGTTTGTCGTTCGCAAAAATCTACCGAACTAATTGTAAAACCAATCGTACCCCAGGGAAAGTCGGCTCCCATGGCAAAGCTGATTGGTCCTGCATAGTTGCACCTCGTGGTTTATTCACGGTTGTTGGAACATAGACAACACTCTACGAGGTCTGGGTCTACCCGTTTATTTATAGAAAAATATTCTTTTGTTCAACATGTACATTAAATTAGCGAAGAACATCGCAACTACCAAAACTAATTAACACGATTAATTTAAAATAATCCAATCCTGGACAAGGATACAATTATCCTTGGTTTGCCTACTGTCCCGGAACGACTCCATAATATCAATGGTCGTTTAGTTCTGTGTGGTCCCGCAGGAAAGAGAGATTCGAGAGTTCGAGCGACAGTGCAGTGAATCTATTTACTAACATTATTAACAGAAGCGTCAGCGACTGTTGTTGGGATCATAAGTGAAGTCACTGGACGATAGCTGGCCGGACCCCACCTGCTGATAACCGCAGTTATGTGTACATATCAGGAACAACAGGGAGATAGATAACCGAAGATGCAGCGTTTCCCGGAAGGTAATTCACCGGCTCTCTCTCAATATTCAGATGCACAGCAGCAAGCTCATTTTATCATTAACATCATCCGAAAAAATAAACGCCTGCCCCTGCGACGGATGTCCAAAAAGAGTCCGTCCGCTAACATGCGCAGTACAGTGAATTCTTGTGGGAACTGCTCCAGTGACGTTTAAGCATCGAAACGACGCGGAATAGATTCACAATGATGTAATTGGAACTTGGAGTTTGGGGTAAGCGGGAAATACAATTGTCTGGAACTTTTTTTGCTCTGTGATAGCGGCTGAAATGTGAATATATAAAGATATAAAGCGTAGATAGCATTTTTCCAACCGAGTGGATTCTAGAAATCGTGGCAAAACGTTTATGCGAGAAGGGAAGTTTTAAAGCGGTTCCTGAGTAACACAATTTTCATTGTGCTAGCACAGGAAACGAGATGACAGTAAAAATAGTTGAGGCAGATATAATTGGAATGTCTCGTGGACATTTGGACAAGATCATGTTATGAAAGCATTGGAATGATTGTTGTCTAAACACAGGCAAATGGGAGCGGCTCAGGAAGGCGCCGGTCCGGCAGGTTCAATCCTTCATGACAATGAGCTGCGAATAAATCAGGCAGACACTTCGACAGGTTTGAACGTCAATTAAACTTCTGGAAGAGAAAAGCGAGATTGCTTTGCTTCAGTAGCCTTTAGACCAGCTGAGAAACAGCTTCTCGTTTTCCTTGTTAATAACCTGAATAAATCTGTTTTTACACAAACCCTGCAATGTAGGGATGGATGGGATTCCTGGGCGAACTGTGGAGAGTTGGTGATAGTATCGCCTGCCTAAAATATGAACCACATTCAGATTTAATCAAAAAAGTGAGTGTGCGTCATCTGTACATGACTTAAGAAAATCAATGTGAGGAATAATGCATCGTGTGCTTATTTATTAGTTTTCACCGAAGGTACTCAAATATTTAGGTGTTAATCTCTGACTTCTGTAAGGGCTAATTTCCATAAACTGGCAAATTGTGGGTAATCTCAAATATAATGTGTAGAGGATCGAGAATGGAAGATTGTCTTCTACAGGCAATGGATGGCGTGGTCAATTGAGTAGGTTTTGAGACAGCTAAGTGGTACTG